>NC_077234.1:211501800-211684300 GCF_027887165.1 Monodelphis domestica
GTATTATGATGTCAAGATTTCTGTTTATTTATGGCTTTTCAGGTAGACCAATGATTCTCAGATTGTCTCTCCTTCCTCTGTTTTCCTGATCTGTCACCTTGTCAGTGAGATATTTTATGTTTTCTTCTAATTTGTCAGTCTTTTGACTTTGCTTTATTAATTCTTGCTGTTTTGTAAGACCATTGTCTTTCAGTTGCCCAATTCTGGTCTTTAAAGACTGGTTTTCCTTTTCAGTTTGGTCTGTCCTGCTTTTTGAGGCTTCCAGCTGTTTCTCTAATTGGGAGTTCTTGTCCCTCAGATTGTTGTATTCTCTTTGCATTATTTCCCATTTTTCATGTCAGAAGGCCTCCAATTTAAATTCTTCAAGAGCTTGTGGACAATTTCCATTTATTTTGGAAGGTTTTGGAGCATTTATTTGGGTTTTCTCTTCTGCTATTTCCTCTGTAGTCTGTATTTTTCCTTTGTAAAAATTATCCAAAATCAACCCCTTCTTCTTGCTTTTCTTGGTGTGTGGGAAGTTGTTACTGGGCACTGTTTGCCATCTCTATGATTTTTCCTTCCCTTTCCACTCAGAAATTTGAGTGAGGAGGGCTGGCTCTCTGTGTATGGATCATTAGATCCATACATGAGCAAGGCTTTTGCCTGGGGCAAGCTCTCCATTTGCAGCTGTGCTACTTTCCTGGGGGAGCCCAAGGTCTGCGCTCTTCTGCCTGCTGTCATTTCAGGTGTTACTGCTCTCAGGGGTAAGTCCCTGGTGGTCTTAGTCAGCTCCCAAGACCTAGAGCTGCCCCTTGCTCACTCGTTGATTCTGGGGTGCACTGATTTTAACTCTGGCTCTGTATGTGTGGTGGGGGAGGGTAGATCAGCTCAAGTTTGGGTGGGAACTTTTTTGCTCCCTTATAGTGTGGAAATGCCTGAATCCCACATACCTACAATGTTGTGTCCTACTGTAGAGTCCCTCCATTCTTATGAGGATGTTTTTTTTGGGGGGGTCTTTTGAGGTTGTCTATATCGTTGGGTCTGAGGAGGGGAAGTGAGTTGCGTCTAATCTGCCACCATGCTTACCTGGAAGTCTTCTCTATACTTTCAACAAAGCCAATGGCAAGATATAGAAAAAGAAATCCCACTTAAAATAACTGTAAATAATATAAAACACCTGGGAGTGCAAGAAAAATTCAGAAAGTATATGATCACAACTATAAAAACAATTTTCACATAAATATCAGATCTAAATGATTGGAAAAACATCAATTGATCATGGATGGGCTGAGACAATGTACTAAAAATAACAATTATTCTTAAGCTAACTTACGTATTCAGTGCCAAACCAGTAAAACTACCCTAAAATTATTTCGTAGAGCTAGAAAAAATAATAACAAAATTTACCTGGAAGAACAAGAGACCTAGAATAACAAGGGAATTAATGAAAAAAGGTATGAAGGGAGGTAGCTTAGCTGTACCAGACCTAAGACTATATTGTAAAGCAGCAGCTATCAAAAAATCTTGAACTAGCTAAGAAATAGAGTGGAAGACCAATGGAATATATGTCAGTGATGGTGAACCTTTTAGAGACTGAGTGCCATGTCCCTCTCCCCACCACTGAGTGCAGGGTCCTCTCTGGCCACCCCACCTTACCCCACACAAGGGAGGGGAAAAGTGATTCCATTGGGTTGCTGAGTAGAGGGGCAGGTAATGTGAAAAAATGTCATCAGGCACAGTATAGAGGGAGAAGGGAGAAATTCTGCCTGAATCCCTCTGCCTTTCTAGTAATGAGCCCTGGGATATGGGATAGGCATGACATACATGCCTACAGAGAGCTTTCTGCATGCCATCTTTGGCCATAGGTTTGCCATCACGGGATTAAGTACTCAACATTTAATGGTATTATTGCCAATGTGTTTGACAGATCCAAAGATCCAACCTTTTGGAAGAACTCATAATTTGATAAAAAAAACTTATGGGGAAATTGGAAAACAGTTTGATAGAAAGTAAATATAGACCAATACTTCACACCATATCCCAAGGTAAAGTCAATATGTATACATAATTTAGAAATAAAGGGGATGTCGTAAACATTTTAGAGGAATTCAAAATAGTATACTTTTCAGATCTATGGAAAAGGAAAGAATTTAGGCCAAAGCAAGCCATAGAGAACATTATGAACCATAACATAGATAACGTTGACTACTTTAAATTAAAAAGTTTCTGCACAAACAAAATAAATGCAACCAAGATTAAAAGGCAAGCAACAAATTGGGGAAAAAATTGTATTGCAAGTTTCTTTGACAAATGTTTCATTTCTCAAATACATAGCATTTTCCAATTGACAAATGACTAATGAATATGAACAGACAATTCTCAGCTGAGGAAATTAAAACTATCTTTAGTCATATGAAAAAATGCTCCAAATCATTATTGGTTAGAAAAATGCAAATAAAAACAACCACTTCACACTCATCAGAGTGGCTAACATGATAAGAAAGAAAATCATGAAAATTGGAGGGGAAGTAGAAAAATTGAGACACTGACATATTGCTGGTGGAGCTGCAAACTGATAAACCAAATTCTGGAGAGCAATCTGGAACCAAGCACAAAGGGTCATCAAGTTTTGACCCAGAAATGCCACTATTATGTCTGTATCCCCAAAAGATTAAAGATAGGAAAAAGAACCAATCTGTACAAAAATCTTCATAGCAGCTCTTTTTGTGGTGGCAAAGAACTGGAAACTGAAGGGATATCTATTAATTGGGGACTAACTGAACAAGGTATGATTTATGCTTGTAATGAAATACTATTGTGTTATAAGATATGACACAAACAAGATGATTACAAAAATCCTGGGCATACTTATATGAAGTGATGCAAAGTGAATTGAAACATTGTACAAAGTAGCAACAATAATGTATGATTACCAACTATGAATGACGTAACTATTATCTACAGGAAAAAGATCCTGGAGAACTCCAAGAGATTCATGAAAAAAAAAGGATATCCATCACCAAAGAAAGAACAGAAAAAGTCTGAATGCAGATTGAAACATAACATTCTTTATTTCATTTCCTCCATGTTTTGAGGTAGTGTAAGCAATATGTATCTTTTATCACAGCATGAAGAACATAGAAACATGTATATTTCCTGCCTTCTTGGGTGAAAGGGATAAAGAGAACATGGATTGCAAAGTATCAGAAAACAAATATTAAAAAATTGTACTGGCATTTAATCTGGGGAAAAAATCATTATAAAGAAGTCAATGTTACAAAATTACCAAGAATAAGCATGGCTCCAAAGAGGTCATATGAGGAGATACTCCCACTTCACTCCTTTGCAGAGATGAAAGGTCAATAGATGTGGAATATTGTACCTATTTTCAGACTTTTTCAATACAATTATTAGTTTTACTGATTTTTTCCATTTATTTTTCTTTAAAAATATCATTCGATCATCCCACAAGGTTTCAATTACTGTGCATAGTGGTCTACTGGTTCTGCTTATTTTCCTCCACATCAGTTCATGTAGGTATTTCCAGTTCTTTCTGAAATCATCCAGTGCATCATTCCTAATAGTACAATAGTATTCCATCACCATAAAATATATTCTAGACTTTGCTACTAACAGCAACACAATGATACAGGAAAGTTCTGAGGGACTTATGAAAAAGAACTCTATCCGCATCTAGAGAAAGAACTGTTGGAGTATAAATGCAGAAGAAAATAGATGATTTATCACTTGGAGAAAGGCAAAGAAGCTGGGAGAAATTTAAGTGACAAAAAACAATATATTAATAAAATTTCATTTAAAAAAGAATTTCAAGAGAGATATTTTAAATGTTTTGCTAAAAGGCAGATATACTTTATCTACTGCATTCCTTAAAACTTCATGTCAAAATTGCATGACAAAAAATGGAATTGAGACTAATTTGTGACTTAACATTTTAAAAGTACTTTAAAATGGGAAAAATTTGAGTTTTTGGAAATGATAGACACCTCTTGATTAATATAAAAATACCCTCCTCACAAAGTGTACTATACAAAAGCAATTAGGAAAAATCACTTAAAACAGCAATTATAGTGACAGTACATTCTCTTTCATTTTTGTAGTTCATTGTTTCTAACAGAAGGGACAAATGCATGCTTTAAGTTAAAACATTTGGCAGCAACTTTTATAGCATAGTCTCTTTTAATTCTCAGGTCTAGCTTTTTAAAAAATTTTCACTAGTGTGTAATAGATATTCATAATATATTTCAGAATTTTGCCAGAAATAGAAGTCAAGTTGGATTTTAATTTGTAGACATTACTTTTTTTCACTTTTGGAAATTAGAAAATCATTCACCCTTATCCATTCCTGGGGCATTAGTCTCATTCTGTATAATATTTCAAAGATTACTGAAAGTGGCTTAATAAACATATCTTCCAGGTCTTAAGGTATATTGAGACTTAAATCATCTTGTCATTATTACTTGAACTCATTACATCCATTAAAGTGCTATCTAGCTACCTCCCTACTAATTTTGTATTTCAATTTCCTATGAACTATTTTTTGTTCTTTCATGTCCAAAGATCATTCTTAGCAGAGAAAAGAAAAAGAGAGTTGAACGACTTTGTCATCTATGATCATTATCCCATCATTTCTTGGTTCATCTTATTTTCTTGAATATAGTTTAAAACTGTCCTTTTTGGTGAACATTGCTTTCCTTGCCAAGTTCAGTTCATTCTGACCCACACCATTTTTGACAGTATTCTAATCAGCCCATGCCATGCTTTTGTCTTCATCCTTCATTACCAATCCTTGCTGCCATCTTCTATATATAGAGCTGATGAAAAGGCCTGTAGCCACTTTACCCATAATGATGTTGACCAGGGTATTAAGTGATACTGAAGATAGCTGAAGTCGATGACCAGCTGGGCCACAGAGCAGCATCTGTTGGAGAGATCTGATGATATTTACAGAAGGCAGAGGATACTTTGCAGTGCAGACATGAATTATTCTTTCTTACTTCTTGCTGTCCTCTATATTTCTTTTTATTACTTAATGGTGCAACATGCATGGTAGGTTGCTTAGTAAATGCTTATTGAATATGTAAGTTCAAGTGCAATGTTCTACTGATGGAGAAAGGGTGGAGAATTATTGCTTATAGATTGAGATACTTCCTTGCCTTCTCAGCACTTCAGAGTTTTGTCATTTCTGCAGTCATCCAATTAAATCCCATCCTAACCTTGTCTTAGGACCATTAAGCTACTATCTTCAGAGGTCAGTGTCCAGAAAATAGGGAAAGGCATCTCCTCTCTATTCTGCCACAACACTACATCGAAAGTATTGCCTTATGGGTAACACATTTTAGCAAGAACACTGAAAGACTAGAGATTATTCCAAGATGAGAGTCATTGAGATTAAGCCATAGGGGAACCAGACTAAGAAACTGGATCTGTTTAACCTGAAGGAATGAATTTTTATGGGGGATGGAGGAAATATGATGCTTGTCTTCAATTATTTGAATGGTCATCATATGTAAGAGAGATTAATTTGTCCTTGAACCCAGAGGGGCCAAGAGTTAGAAGGAAGGGTAGAAGTTTTATAGGGGCAGAGGTAATCTTTATGTTAGGGAAAACTTCCTGATGATTAATAACTATTCAGAGTTGGAAGGGGCTGCCTTAGAAGGTGGTGGGTCTCCCCTCACTATTATGGATGTTTTCAGGCTTGTGTTTCCTGAGCAGCACTGATGGGTCAGAATGGATGATATTCAAAGTCCTTTCCACTCTGAGAATCTTGGTAATAACTTGCTGATGGAGAAGGTGGGGGTGCTACTTTCTCTGGCTATACAGAAATAAGGGATGTCAAGTACACTGTCTAGTTTCCATTCTTCCCTGTGGCTATCCTCTGGTTAGTGGGGAAATGTTTACCTATTGGTGCAGGAGATCCTAGAATTCTAGTTTCTAGTTCTTCACTTAAAGTCCATGAACTTGTTTGAAAAAATAATAACTCTATTTCAATGCAATTTGGTTTCCTTTTTAATCCCATATGTTTTATTTTATACATTAAATTTTTTTCTTTGAAAAAGGATCCATAGGCTTCGCCAGACTATCAAAGGGGCCCCCAGCACAAAAATGATTGTCTAAATCCTAGGAGCTCAATTTGAGATCTGTTTTTGAAAGACTTTGTGTTTAAGTATAAAAACAAAACAAAACAAGAAGGTGTGGTATTATTGCAAGTAGAGAGCTGGCATTTGTCCAGGAAGACCTGGGTTCAAGTCCCCTACCTCTGGACAAGTCACTTAACTTCTTGGGGCTCTTGGCATTTCTTTAATACTAGAGTTTTCAGAGAAGCTATTGATCTGTGTTGCTGAAAGAAATTTCCTTACTTCAGAGTTGCCTATAGTAATGAAATCACAGGCTAATTTCTTATTCTTATGAAAAACCATGCAGTTAAATATAATATATCTTACCAATAACCCAATCCTGTTGCAGTTGCAAAATAATAATTACTCTGCCTCTCTAAATGCTATCATAAAAGTTAGGTAGTTAGCTGCTCACTTGCTAATAAATGTTGTAGCTTTCTCTATGCAGCTTGATTATGTGCTGGAAGCTTACTATTATTTTATTGAGCTATAAAGCTGCCTAGAAAGATACTTCCTCTTGCCAAGAGACTAGTGAAAGAAACCTTGAGCTACCTTCCTCTACTTGTTCTCAAAATCCATTAGCTACTTACTGAATTGACCATGAGCATTGGCTTTTAAGATATAAAACTATATTGAGAGGAATTTCTCATCTCTAGAAGATTGAGGTGAAGTGATGAGAATCTATGGTATAAATGTGGCTCCTGGGCATATCAATTTGGTCCTCATAACTACAGTATGCGAAGGGTGCATCTGAGCCCAAGATTGCCACTTTGTATAGAAAGTGTTCTCAATATGTTCTTTGAGAAATTCATTAACACCTTGACAGGGACATTGCATAGAGAGGTCATTCAAGATACATTATCTTTGATACATGTTTGTTAATGATGTGGTGGTCACATTGCACTCTGCTTTTAGAATGCAAACCTGCAAAAAATTCAGGCTTCTTCCCTCAGAGACAGTGATCATTTCCTTTAAGAGCATCTTTCTCCAGTTTTCTTGATTGCCACTTATGTATTACCTTTCCATTTTAAGAGAGTCACATAGCAAGTCAAACCTTAGAGACAATTTACAGTGAAGCTTACTTTAAATAAAGAACAATGCAGAGATATTTGTGAAGGGGACTAAGCTCTCCTTAGCTCTAGCCAAAGTCATTCATTTTTTTCAAAAGTAGTGAAGAACAAATGATACTTTTAAACCAAGTTGCTTGGAAATGATTCTTCTGGTACTCCCATGAAAATAGGATTCAATATCATTTCCACTGCCCCTTTTGTTGTAAATAGTCTCACTTCTGAACTTTCTTAAATAGAGATAAATTTTTAAATCTATCTAAGTTAGTGGATGAGAGACAGCATGGTGAAGTGGATAGAGGGCCAACCTTCGAATCAAATGCTGCATAAAGAAAAGAAAGTCTTGGATTCAAGAGTCAGGAAAACTTGGATAAAAATCCTTCCTCTGACACTATACTGATTGTTTCTATGGGACAATTGCTTCATTTCTCAGGGTCCCAGGCATTTTTCTAAAACTAAAAATTATAATCCAGGCTCTACTGGTACCAACAAGATGTTTGATCAGTCAATTCTACTTCTCTTCCAAAAGAAAGTCAGTCTCTAAGACTGACTTTTACCTTACTAGGTCCTTTTTCCCCTCTATTCCCATAATTTTTCAATTATGAGAGAAGGAATTTTTAGTCTTGAAATATATATTATGATGTAATATAAACCTAAAAAATTAGTAAATTAAGTGGAATACTTAAGTTAAAATATTTTAAAATCTACACCTATGCTTGCAAAGGCAGAAATTAATTTTGAATGCAATGAAACAGCACCCTCCCTTTTTGGTATGCCACTAAGTTGACCTTGTGTTAAAATTGTCAATAATTGTGAAAACGATGAATTCACAAAATTATACAATGTGGTCATATTTAGAATTCTTGCTAACATTGATCAGCATTTGCTACTTTTGCTAGTTATAAGAACAATGCAAAATCATTTTTAAAAGCTTAATTTTTATTTTAAATTATTTTATAGAGAAGTAAGAGATGGATGATATATCCCCCAAACCAGTATTTGTATGATCTTTGATTAACTGTTATTTCTTCTGAACTTGGCTGTGATTGTATTTGACATATAGTCAGTAATTAAGAGACTTCAAAAATACTTTTGGTTAAAAACAAATGTAAATAAAGTCAAGAACTCTGATGGGTTTCTATCGATTTTGGGTTATGAATTACATATTTCTTCCTCTCACATTAAAGGGTAGTCTTGAATATGCTTTTGAACCATTTTACTGTTTAAGACATTTTCTCCTGGTCATCCTACAACTAAGGAAATTTACTTAAAAATAACCCATCTCTTTGTATTAACTTTTTAAACTGTAGTTACAATTGCTTTGGTGTTGCTCATAGTTACATTAATTAATGTAATAATAATGTAATATTATTAATTAATGTAATAATGTAACAGTGGCTTAATAAGTATTATCTTAAGGCATTGATTCACATATAATTTAAATGTAAATCATGTTTTAATCTTTATTCCTTTTTAGCCTGTTTTTTAATTCGATAGAAAAATTTCTCTTTTTGGGTATTTATTTATCTATTGATATACTTAGTATCTTAAAAAACACAATGAAAGTTCTGTAGATTAATTTTTTTCTTCATTTACTTTTTAAAAATTGAGAACAGTGTAATCTAAAAGAAACACAGGATCTAATGATATCATTTCATTATTAATTGTCCAGCAATTAATGTGGCTTTTGAAAAAATATCCTTCTAAAATTAATTTCTCCCACTAGAGAGCAAAAAGCTGCAAATGTTGAGAAATGCATTCATTTTACCTGTTTTTAATTTACTGGACTTAGGTACATTATTGGGTGCATGTCTTTACAACAAAAACTAAGTAAGGTTCATATTACCTAAGATGCTGAAGAATTTAAATTAACACAGGGGTAATATGAGGCACAGATAAAAGAGGTGACCAATTTTCTCTAATTGATTTGCATTCCTAAATTGAACACTGCAGGTAGAAAAGATTCATGTGGACTTCAAGTCAAATAAGTAGTTTTAGAATTGTCCAAAGTATTTGGCTGCAAGTAATTATATAGCTACAGCAAAATAAATGAAATTTGGCCCATCTGTCTGAAGAATGCTATTTAATTCTTGCTATTTATTTCAATAGTGAAAATGAGCATGCCTAAGGAATTAAAAAAATTGGACTACAGTTGAAAAAAGTAGGCAGTGAGACTAAAATATATTAGGCAGTGTCACTAAAATAATTTTTAATAAACTGTACTTATTGCTTTGCGTACTTAACTCCCCCCCCCCCATTCCTGTCTTTCCCACCCTTCCTCTTCATGTTGAAGTGTATCAATTGAAAATGCATTTTCTTGGCTAATCTCAAATTGTCTTTTTTCTCTTACCACTGTTCTATTAGATTTTCAAGGAAATATGCATCTGTGGGTGTACCATGAACGTACTTCACTGTAGACAGATGCTAATGCTTTCCCTTGTTGAGGGATGTGAGAGAAATAGGAGGGGATGGATGGGCTAGAAGTATGTGTGTAGGGGCATAACTGGTACGTATGGGTGGACTGGTAAAATTTTTAAATGGGAAGGTGAAACACACACACACACACACACACACACACACACATATTCTGAGCCTATTTTTGGCCTCTCCTGCAATTGCTCTTTGTGCTCCAATTGCTTGTCAGTATTTCCTGAGTGTGACTAGCAGCCTCTGAATGGAGCCCTATTATTTATCCTTTATTAAGTGCCCATAGAATGCTGAGGGCTGTGTCTGACACAGAGAACGAACCCTTCCCCCAAGGATAGAAGTGTTTTAAATTAATTCTGAATAAATTCTCCTGGGCATCAACACAAAAATAGATCCCTGAGTTTTCCTAATAGCTGGGTTTGAGAAGAAAGTGATGAAAATCACCACAACAGTATTTGAACCAAATTTCCCTTCTGACTTCCTGGGCTCTAGCTTTAGAAATTCATACTTCTCTGACCAACCCACCAGTGAGCAAACAATCCACTTCAAGACTGTCGAAGACAATAGCTGTCATTCAAATATTAGGTTTCTTTCTTCTATTTGTCAGGGCTTACTTGGAAGCTTCTCGACATCTCAAAATTTACTCTTCTTAATATCCCAACTCTGTTTTCTATAATCCTGCTCAGCTACATCCAGTCCTCGCACTTGACTGAAAAAAAATGAAGTCAAATCATAGAATCATAGGATTATCATTTTTGATCTGGAAGGGAACTGTGATATCAGTGAATCTATCCATTCCCTCACCCCTATGTATAGGTGAAAGAACTGAGACTAAGAGAGGAAGCAGTTAGAAGCATTTGCTCTATTCCAGGCTAGGCTAGGCTAAATGCTTTAAAAAATCTCATTCGATCCTCACAACAACTTGAGAAGCTAGTTGCTATTATTATCTCCATTTTGTAATTGAGGAAATTGAGACAGATAGAAGTTAATTTATTTAGGGTCACATGGTTACTAAGTGTGTAATACTAAGTTTGAACTTAGGTCTTCTTGATTCCAAGTGGAACATTCTAGTCCACTAGACTAGTGATGGTGAACCTTTTAGAGACCAAGTGCCCAAACTACAACCTTCTTGCCACATGTAAGCCTCCACCTTAACCCAGACAGGGGAGGGAGAAAGGGCTATTGGGTAGAGCGGCAGGCGAAGTGAGAAATGTTCTCAGTTGTATGTGGAGAGGGGGAGGAAATCAGTTCTCTTCAGCATCTGTGCTATAGGTTCACCAGCACAGCACTAGACTATGCTATCTCCTTGATGGGTACTTGCTCAATTCCCACTTTCTGCTGTTCCAAACTTGTTAGCATCAGCATCCATTCTTTGTTCATTCCTTAATTTCTTAGGGGAATTAGTATTATTATTTGCACAACTTGATTTCATCCTATCCTCCTCTAGGACCCTGTTGCAGAAATCTCTAGTCCTCTATAATCCCTCACACTTTCATCAACTTCAGTTTTCTTCTCTATACTGACTGGCTTCTTTCTATCTGCCTAGCCTCCACTAGGAAATTACTTGAAAAAGTTGTTTGATCCTAATCCCTTTGCTTTCCCATCATCCAATCCTTCTTCAAACTCTTGAAATCTAGCTTCTATTTCCTACCATTATCTTTGTAGCATTATGAACAATTCTTCCTTCTGAATACTCTTCTTTGGGGTTCTATGACAAAATATGGTTTTTCTACTTTAGTAGGTGGTGCCTTATTCTTTCTTTGTTCTTGTATGGTCCCTGAAAACTATGTCCTTAATTTCTCCTCATTTCTCATATCTAGTTAGTTAAGTCATGTAATTATACTTACAAATTTTTTTTTATTTACACTATCAACTTGATTCTTAGTTATTTAAATAACCACTGAATAGACCACTTTGGTTCTATTATCTCCCTATTCTTCAACACATCTTTTACATTATTACTAGGCTAATATTCATTATGCATAGTAGTGGTCAAAGTCACTGCTCAAAACTTTTTGATGGCTTCTGTTTGCCTATGGAGTGAAGTTTAAACTCCTTAGCTCACTATTTGAGGGCTCCACAGAATAGTGCCATGTCTTCCTTATTCTATAGCCAAACTGGTCCATTTACTACTTTCTATCTATACTTTATGTTTTCCTTTGCTTATACTCTTCTATGCCTGGAAAAACCTTCCCTTCTTCACCCTATAAATTTTCTACCCATCATTAAAAACCCAATTCAAGTGCTATTATCTTTTCCAGAAAGAGATCACTGAATCTTCTTTTACTCCTATCCTACTTGAAAAAGACCTTACCTTGCTGAATATCTTAGGACACTTTATTTGTCCCTCTCTCATGAACTTATTGTGAATTACTATATTTTATGGTACTTATGTTTATGGGCAGTAATGGCAAACCTATGGCATGTGTCCCAAGATGGCACACAGAGCACTTTCTGTGGGCACACGTGCTCCCTCCTGCCCAGAATTCATTACTAGAAAGGCAGAGGAATTCAGGCAGAGCTGTTCCCTTTCTCCTCTCCACCATGCCTGACAACATTTTTTTCACATCATCCACCCCTCTGCCCAGCAGCCCAGTGGGAGTGCACAGAGGGTAAGGCGGGTGGCTCATAGGCAGCAGAGTTGGAGGAGAGAAGAGTTCTGAGGCCACTCCTATCCCCCTCTCTACACTCTCTGAGGACCTTCCTCAGTTTATCTGCCCCTTAGCCCAGCAGCCCAATGGGGGCATGTACTCCCCTCCCTTGTGTGTGGTAAGGGGGGGCAGTGTACTGAGCATTCAGTGGGGAGAGGTGGGACATGGCATGCAGTCTCTGTGGACATGGCATGGCATGGCACATGGTTTCAAAGGTTTGCCATTACTTTTTATGGGCATGTATATATGGGAGTATATGTTGTGTCTGCGATATTCTCCTTCTAGAATGTGAATTCCATGAGATGCTATCTTATATCTATCAAAATATCCTACACACAGTAGAAGCTTAATAAAATTCATGTTAAACTTTAACATAAGTCCATTGGATGCTGCTTTTTAAATCTAAATATAGAACTTTACAATTATTCTTATTTAAATTCACATTATTAGATTCAAGCCATTACTTTAGTTTATTGAGATATTTTGGGGTCTCATTTCTTTCATTCAACATATAAATTATTCTCCCTAGTTTCTTGTCATTTGCACATTTGATAAGCTTTCCATCTATATCTGCCCTGATAAAAAGGAAGGGACCCATTTCTTTGTATAGTAGATAATGCCCACTTGCTTAATAAGTTAATGTTGGGGTGAAATTATATAGATAGATACTGTCAAACCAGTAATAATTTCAACCACTTTGAATTTCATCTTTGCTCTGGTAGTACTGTTCACAAGAAAAGTCTAAAAGGCAGGTGAGAAGAGGAAATGAATCCACAAAATGAATAACCAACTCCTAATAAGTAGAGAACTGACTACATTTGGCTTCACTTGAGGAGCCTGAGAGAAATAACAACAGCTTCACAACTGTGTAGTAATTTCCACCAAACATTGTACAGAGACCAGAGCACCAGATGGGCTCAATCAGTCATCTTCCCTCCCTACTCTTATTGCCACTTTAAATTATGCCATCTTTGAAGAGAGCTATACAAACATAATAAATCCTGTTAAATCACTATATTTCTGACAGACAGTCTGTGGTCTTTATTTAGAATCCTTTGAATACTGAGAAAACAAATAGATCCCGCCCTTAGAAAAAATATTGTTTGTGAAATGTATGTCTCCTAAAATAAATAGCACCTTTATTCCCATGTTAGAGTGCTTGTGTTTAAAAAAGCAAAATGTTTCTTTTTTGGGCAAGGGGAATAAGAGGAACTTCTACACAGACCCCTTCACATTTACCCACATTGTGGCATATTAATCTTCTTTCCTTTCCTTTAGACCTCTGTACCACACAGGATGCCTATGGTTTACTTGGGGTTTATGTTCTGAAGTCCTTTAGCAGAGACTGATTCACAACACTGAGCACGTACTCCATTAATCATTCTACTGTCTCTCTGCCATTTCTGTCATACTTTAGTCACCAATTCTTAGATAAACCAATATTTATTGAATTGTGAGCATAGGGTACAAACTGCCTAGAATGGGCCAAAAAGATAAAGCCTGACTTTAGAGTCTAAAAGTTGGACATCCTATATACTATACACAATAGTATCATCTGGGCATTCCTTTCATATTCATATGTAGACCCCCAGGAAAGGTCTCCTATGTTTGGTTACTAGAGCATTTAAAAAACACTATGGAGTCAGCACTTGCCTAAATTTATAGTCCAAGAATCTGCCAAAAAGGATGTATTCACTCAGAACAAAAGGCATTTAATCAAAGAGCATAAAAAAGGAAAGAATATCACCTTCTCTCATGCACACTTGACCAATAGAAGTTACACATGTAGGGAGGGCCCACAAATCCAGAGAATATATGTGAAGGATTATACATGTGATAGGAACATAGTGAAGAAACTGTGTGATCAAGGATATGTGCATGGAGGACACATATAGAGATATATATGGAAAGGACATATTCATGGCCAAGGCAATCTAAATCTCCAATGTTCCCCTATAATACCCAAATATCTGTTTCTTAAATAGTATTCTTTATTTTCATGTCATAATACTTGTTTTTTTTAATCCTTATGTTCTGTTTTAGAATCAGTACTGAGTATTGTTTCTAAGGCAGAAGAACGATAAGGGCTAGGTCATGGGGGGGAAGTGACTAGACCACGGTCACATAACTAGGAAGTGTCTGAGGTCAGGACCTCTGATCTCTAGTCCTGGCTCTTAGTCCACTGAGCCACTTAGCTCCCCCCCCCCCAATACTTGATTTAAAAAATTCTTTTCAGGGTTAGGGGAATTAGAGATACTTCTACACAGATCACTCCACATTTGCCCACACTGTACCATAATAATCTTTTTTTGCGTGTATGTTTTTTCTGCACAAATAGAATGTCTATGGATTACTTAGGGTTTGTGTTCTGAAGATCTGAGATTATAAGGCTCATACCATTTTCTTCTACTCTCTGCTGGACCTTATGTCTTTGCTCTCTGTAGGACATATTGTTTCTGCTGAGTAAATAATTTCAGATGCTTACTATATGTTTGTACTTGGCATGTTCATTGCTCTTGTGGTCACTGAGTTATTCTCTTTGCTATTAACTTGCTGGGTTTCAGATACCTAGTTTCTTCAGGGTTAGCTGCTACTCTCTACTACCATCTGCTGGGTCAAAGCAACTAGAAAGCCCTTTTAGGTCTTTCATTGTATAGATGAGAACTATGACCATCTTCCCCAAATGGGCAGTCAGCAAGATTTCAAAGGATTCTAAAATTCCTTTTAAGCTTCTGGTTCACTCCTTATTCTAATTCTATGTCTCCCAAACCCATTCTTTGAAATATTCCAGAAAATTCTGCAGGAACTCAAATATGGTCAAACTTTAAATAAATCAGTCTTTACCAAAATAAAGGAAGATTAAAACAATTGAAAAGATATTCACTATTCATGGCTAGGCTGTGCCAATAGCACTATACAATAAAAAACAATAAACTAAATTTAATTTATAGATTGAATGCTATACCAACCAAATCACTAAAGGTTTACATTATAGAAGAAGGAAAAATAATAAATAAATTCATCTAGAGGAATAAAAAGTTAAGAATCTCAAGGAAAATATATTAAAAATATGAGAATGATGAGGATTAAGTAATATCAGATCACAAATTATATGACAAAGCAGTAGTCATCAAAACAATTTGGTACTAGTTAAAAAAATGTGGAACATAATCGATCAGCATGACCTAGGAGAAATGAAGCACTTAAGCCTGGTGCTTGATGAACCCAAGAGCACAAATTACTAAGACAAAGAATTCCTGTTCAAGAGAAACTACTGGGAAAAGTGGAAGGCAATTTGGCAGAAAATAGCATTATCATCTGTTATAATAGGCTTTATATGTAAAATGGACTTAAACAACAGCTTAGGCAACTAGGTGGCACAGTGAGTAATTTCCAAAGTGAACTCAGATATTGTATGATCCTAGTCAAGTCAATTAATCTCTGTCTCAGTTTCCTCATCTGTAAAATTGGAATAATAATAGCACTACCTCCCTGCATTGTGGTGAGGATGAAATGAGAAAATAATTGTAAAGTGCTTAGCTCAGTGCCTGGCACAATATATATAAGGGTACAATATAGAAGCACTATAGAAAGGCTCAATGAATAGAGAGCTGGGCTTGGAGTTAGGAACACTTGAGTTCTAATCTGGCCTTAGACAGTCACTAGTTGTGTGACCCTGAATAAGTCACTTAATTTCCATATGTCTTCATCTGCTGGGGGAGGGAATAGTGGGCTACTCCAATATCTTTGCCATGAAGAGAATAAAGAGTGGAAATGAATATTCTATCTGTGCAAGAAGTGATACAGAGTTGGTAAGAGGCCAGAGAGTTCTAATCCAAGCTAGTTCCACTTAGGCATTCTTCAAGAATCAGTCCCCTTTGCCATTAGTCAAATTTCAAGTCTTATTCAAGGGAAAAATCTTTGATCAAGGGAAAAATCCTTCAGCAATCTTCATGACATAAAAAAAAAACCTGGAAACAAAGTGGACACCCATTGATTGGGGAATAGTTGAAGAAACTGTGTTTTTGAATATAATGGAATATTCTTGTCATGTAATTTGAGGAATTCAGAGAAACAAGGAAGACTTGTGTGAAGTGACTATAGAATGAAGTAAACAGGACCAGAAGAAGAATATTCTTTTAAGGAGGGAGGGTGCTCCTCATGAAAGAGCAGTCTACTTCTGGTAAGGAGGCTATCTTTGTGTTTGTATGGCTCAAAGGGTGGTAGAATAAACATCTCTAGCCTCTTCTCTCCCAATCCTACTATAAGGGAGATTGCCATTCCTTCCAGGATATGCAAGAGGTTGAAGCCAGGGATGCCAGGCTAGAAATCTATCTATCTATCTATCTATCTATCTATCTATCTATCTATCTATCTATCTATCTATCTATCTCTTCTCCCTTAAGTACTGTACCTCTATGCTGTGTTGGTGAACCTATGGCTTGCTGGAGGGGGGCTGCTCCCTTTCCCTTATACACCATTCCTGAAGACATTTCTCTCATCACCCACCCCTCTGCCCAGCAGCCCAGTGGGAGTTCTTCCTCTCTCCCCTGTCTGGGATAAGGCAGGGGGGCTCACATGTAGTGTGAAGGCTGCAGTTTGGCCACTCAGTTTCTAAAGAATTTGCCATCACTGCAGTCTAGGGGATATGATTGGGTTCCATCTAACTTCCCATTGCTTTGTCATTTTGGCTGGGGGAGGAGTATCCAAAACTTTATATTTAAAGCTTGACCCCTTCCCTGATTAATACTAGCTCCACAATGAACAGATAGAAAATATTAAAGAAGCCTATTTATCCAAATGATAGAAAAACAAAAAGCAGAAAAGGTACACATTGTCAAATAAGTAAGCAAAACAGTGAAGGAGCTCTCCCCTTGGGAGTGAGGTAACTCAGTTTACCCAAGAGAGAGGGTCCTATATCTCACTCAAGGAGAAACTCTCCCAAATCTCTAGAGTAGCAAGCTTGGAATAGAGACCTGATAAAGGCTGTCTGTACCTGTTGTACATTCCCAAAGTTTTTCCTATAGCAACCTGAATTGGGGCTGACTTCTTATATCTTCTTTCTCAAACCTGAAAGTCAAGAGTACCTGAATGATGTAAGGCTTGAAGAAGACTTGAAGCTTGACCAGTTTCAAAGGGGATTGGTCCTTGAAGAGTACCCAAGGAGGACTAGTAAGAGCTCTCTGGCCTCTCCTCAACTTTGCCCCATTTCTCACACAAGTAGGGGCACTTATATTCAGTAAGGAGAGATTTCCATACCAATGGGCTTTGGGATTGGGGTTACATATACAATGATCTCTCTCTCTCTCTCTCTCTCTCTCTCTCTCTCTCTCTCTCTCTCTCTCTCTCTCCCCCCCCCCAAATTCCGATGTTAAATGACTTTGGATACTGAATGTGACAGACACAGATGGGCACTGATGTATTGATCAATATTGTTTGACTTCTTTTTGGTTGGTGTTAAAAGAGAGAATTTGAGATGATGAGGACAAAGGGTGTATAGGGAAATTACTTTGTTATAAAAAATAAAGGCATTATATTTTTAAAAGCACAGGAGGTTTGAGGAGTACTGAGAGGAACTCCCAAGATACTCTTTTTATTTGGCATTCATATGAAGCTAAGAAAAGCTAAGTTAAGAAGGTAGGTTCTTTGCCTTCTTCTCTTCCCTCTAAATTCCTGTTTTTATTTGGTATATCTACCGGCACCAAAAACTCTTTTCTTTTGTGTAATATCTATTTTTTAAAATAAAATTTGAAGATGACAGGAATGTAGGAGGGAAATCTAATATGTTGGATGAGAGAACTGGGATCTAACTATCAAAATCAGCAAGAGTGGTGAATTGAATTTAATCAGAGGAACTTTATTAAGTTCTTTGTTCCACTGGATTAAAGAGAGCAACTGCACAAGTACATTATGTATATGTGTGTGCATGTATGTATGCATGTATGTTTAGAAAGTTGTACAGGGGAAAATGTTCTGGGATTTTAGTGGGCTGAAATTTATAATGTGAGGCAACAATGTGATATAGCAGCAAAAAAAAAGTGAATGTTATTTTAAGATGAATTAATAAATAATTAGTATCTAGAACGAAGGAAGCAATTGTCCATTTGTGCTCTGCCCTGGTCAGGTCACATCTAGCTCTGGACACCACATTTTGGTTGGAAGAAGTTCAGGGAAGAGTAATCATGATGATGAGGGAACTGAAGACAGAGTGTTCCAAAAGTCTTAGTCTTAATCTTAGCTCAAGTTTACTTAAGTAAACTTGTCTAAGTAAGCATAAACTCTGAAAGCTTAAAATTTATTTAAGTAAGCTTAAGTCTGAGGACATCTTCTATCGGGTAATAGGAATATTTATCCTACAGAAGATGACTTGGGATAGGCAAATATTCTGAAAAGAGAATAAATTCATTTTGCTTTGCCATGATGGAATTGTGGGGAATAGAACAGCAACTGGCAGTGGTAATGGAGTGAACCACACTGACTCCATTTTGTTTCAGTTCCTTTTCTATTCAATTATGAGTCTAGTCCAATTTCTGTCCTTTGAGAGGACTATATTGTATTGTTTGAACATTGCCCTGAATGGTGGAAAAGCTGGACCACCTCTACCTATTTCACTATTAATAGTGATTAAGGACTAAAAACCCAGTCAGATTAGAAGATGAATACAATAAGTTTTCTCACAATTATACATTTCAAATAAATCATTTTTTTCTTTCAGAAATTGGCTCCATACTTATCAATCAGTTATTGTCTCCAGGTTTCTTTGATTGAATACAGACACTTGGTGGGGGAATCTCTCTCTCTGTTTATTTATTTTTTAACAAGGAATTGTACCTATTTGCTCTTGTCTTCATAACTTGGAAAGTCCCTAGTATTTCCTCCAATTAGAAATCAGATTACTCAATTTGTATTGTGGCCAATGTCTTTTAAAAATTAATTGGCCATGTTTGGTTAATTGTTTTTAAAATAATTTTTATTATAATTTTTCATTATTGTATTACCTGTTTTTGGGGTCCAATGCAAAAGTTGAGGAAGGTGATTGGTCCTAATTTGTTGAGCAATTGGCATTCATTGCTTAATAAGTTGATATGTTTGGAAGCTTGGAGCTTGGTTTCCTAAGTCATTTGAGAGTAGATATTGGTTCAGAAGATACTGAGGCAAAAAAAGGAAAATAAAAAATGTGATATCTGATTAACAGATGTTGTATCAATGGATGGTTGAGTAATAAGAGTGAAGAGAAAGGAAGAAATCAGGAGTATTAGGACTCATCTTGATGATAATTGCCATGGAAGGTCTTGTTTTCATGAGCAAGTATCTAAGAGCTGCATCATCATATGGTAAGAAACGGTTAGAGAAGTCCCAGATAATGGTAGAAAAGTCCTTTGTAGTAAAACTTTACTTAAGGATCCCCAGCAATATAGCCTTCAGTGTTTGCCCTGGAATTAGGCACAAGAGTTAAACATGAAGGCTACCAGTAAGAGAAATAGAAATAGAAAAATTTGAGTTCCAGCAAGTATAGAGGATAAGAAAAAATTTCCAATAAACCTTTTGGAGTGTACTACATCTGTGTTTCTGTTGGCAATAAGCAACAGCTATATTTGTACCATAAAGAATAGGGACCAAAAAATCAGTCTGTTCAAGAATAAAGGGCTAAATGTGGACAAAACTATGAAGTAGGCGAAATTTGTTTTTGTTCCTCCATTCCTTGATCATCAGTTCTACCATGTCCTTTTTGATTTCCTTATTCTCTGATTACCTTGCCTACTGCCTCTATGTTGCCCTCTATACAGAATGCTCTCACTATGGAGGTAGGCAAGGCTCAGTCAGTCTGTAATACTCTGTACATTTTCCTATCTGTATCAAAACTTGTCCTGTAGCTTATTTATTCTCAGCCCGACTGGGTGGCAGGTTGACTAATCTGATAAATTTGAGGCAATGTGTTAATTGCCAATAATGACTTAATATGTCTTACTTTCTAAGCGACATTTGTATTATTGCAATTACCCTTAATGCTTTACATCAAAAGAGGAATAATTGTAAATGTAGACAGGGTTATTTGAATAGGCAGACCTTTCCTGGTGCCAATCAAACCATACCTTGAAGCTGGCCATTCATTCTACTTATGTGAGACACTTTGTCTTCCCCACTCATAAACCCCCAGAAAAATTCTTTAACTTCTAGCTGTTTTGTAGATCAGAAACCTTTCTGAATCATAGATCATGAACCCCCAAGAACATGTTTACTTTTACTTGTCAGTCAGAAGATATACTTAGTTCAAAGCAAAAACATTCAATAAAATAGCATAGCTATTATTAAATATGAATAGCTTTTATTAAAAAGTTTTAAAATACACCATCCCAACACTCTCATAAACCTAAAAAATACTCTCCAACAAATATGCACACTCAAGAAAAGTGGATATATGAAGGAATCACATGTGATACATACATGTATGATAAACAGATATGGTTAGGCTTTACATGTTTATAGGCAACTCACATCTTCATTACTGCAGAGATGCTTAAGTCTGATGTCATCATCTTGCTTATAAGTGGGTTTGTTCTCTGCTGTGCATTGAGTCTTTACTGCTCCCAAACAGGTGTCATATTTGCTACAAGTGGTCTTTAGGAGTTCAGCTCATTTCAGGGTCATCTGTTGCTCTGCCTATCATCAACAGCAAATAAAATGGCTAGTAAGCCTCTCATCTGCAGAGGAAGGCTATATCTGTGTTATTCAGCTTTTATATCCACCTCTATTATCCTTCTGAAAGAGGTGCCATAATTAGTAAACTTCTTCCCTATTATAGAGGTCTACAGCTCTCTTCCAGTTAATGCTCATGAAACTTTTCCCTTCACTTGAGTTGCTCATACAAGGAAGCAGATGGCTAGGTTAAGATTACATCTGCTCTTTGAACTCTTATTTCCTCACAATTTCCTCTGTTTCAGTTTAACTCTCATCAGATTTATGATCAGAAATCTATTTTAATTTTTATTTATTAAATATTCCCTCTCCTTCCCCATCTGGGACAAATATTCCAAGGACTCTACTTCCTCAAAAAAAGAGAGAAAAGGAACTAGCTAAAAATTCCTTACATTATATTCTTCTGCTCTATGAAAATGATAACAGTTGATATTTGAAAAAGATGGAAAAGAATGATGATCTTTGTCCCATTTCTTCAACACTAAATCATAGCTTGAGATCTTTCTGACCTCCTTATTTATGCTGAGAGTGAGGCTGATTCTATAGGTAACATAATGGTGTTAAAATGAATAGTGTGATTGTTGAAAGGGGCAGAACAATAACTCTTGTGCACTAAAACTGATAAAACTGATAAAATCCGGGTGTGAAGAAACATAGCTTTTCCATTAAAATGTGAAGAAAGATGCAAATTTCTCTGAGGACCATATGGAAAACAGCTCTCAGATAAATGGCCTGAGAGGAATTATTTGAGAGCAAGGAAATGAAATGACTGAGACTCATTTGCAAGGGACTGTTCTTAAAAGTTCAAAAGGTTAAAACTAGTAAAGTAAAGAACTGTTTGAAGACTATGAGGAGGTTAAATAAAACTTGGTTTCGTAATTGACAAAAAGGTACATATTTTTAATTTTATCTCATAGGTGAAAGACAACCATGGGGAGATTCTTATTTGGAACATGAATAATAGTGAAGAAAGAAGGTGAAAAAGTCAGCTGGGATGAATCTGAGTTAACAAGCTAGAAAGTAAAGTATGAACATAGCTGGAGAGTCTTCAGTTGTATTTGGGCACTCCTGAATGGAGAAGAGAGCAGAATTATGTTTCCATTTGAGTTATTGATTTTTATTTCATCCTCTGGTTTGAGAAAGAGAAATCGAGGGGGAAATGCTTGTTTTACATCTGCTTTTCAGTAATAAGATGAGAGGTGATTCATCAAAACCCTGATAAAGGTGATGATAACATGAGAGAGGATGTCTATTTAATCAGTTCAAGAGTAGAAAAGGCGAGGCCTGGTCCAAAGGAAGAGCAATGGGATCCAGAACAGCTTGTGGAGAAGTGGCCTTAGGTAGTTCAGACAATCCTCAATTTCAGAAGGGACCAAGGATAGTGGAAATTTAAAAGTCTAAAATTGTGACATTGCTCTAAGCCCATTGATTTCCCTATCCATATAACTTCCTACCAGGTTTCTATAAGTTGTTATAGTAGAATTATAGAAATAAGAAAGAGTTTAAGAATGGTTGGAAATGGTTTTGCAGAGGCTAGCATGAGCACATGCTAGGAACTCTAGCGAAAGGATTCTGGAATGCGGTGACCAAGGAAGGAGAGGACTTACTGCTGATCTTGTCTAACCAAGCATGTCGGTGAGAGAAGGGAAACCTTTTGAATTCCTTTGGGAATACCTTTTCTCACAGAAGAAACACTTAAAGAAGATCTTTATACCTTAAACCCTGACTAAGAAGAAGCGTTATTCAGAATCCATTGTATGAAGGCTAGGGTCTTCACCTCAGACTTGGTCCATCTGGGGTGAACTCAGTCACCTTGAGTTCATCCTTATCCATCTTGGAAAAACTAAAACATCCATATACACAGACAAGGGAGGATTTTTAGTGTCAGGTAATATAGAGAGGGCTTTGGGAATAATTAGCCAGAAGCAGGGAGTGTTAGGGAGCATCGAGAAGCAGAAGACTCCATCTCAAGATGCACTTAGAGGGAAGAGGGAAGTAAGAGACATTAGAGATTACGGCATCCTCATTCCTAAATCCTCCCTCCTTACCTTTTTGTTTAACTAATAAACCTGTTACTGTTACACCAAGAAGTTTTGAAGGCTGGTTAGCACTCTGGCCCTAGTGTGGTAAGGCCAAATCTGCCAATTGAAATATTGGGGTATGCTGAGGTGTGAATATGTTGTTATCCACCAAGGGATACCCCAGTCCCCCTTAGCGAAGTAAGGCAGATTTGGCCTTATGTGCTCATGCTAGCCTCTGCAAAACCATTTCCAACTGCTCTTAAACTCTTTTTTATTTCTATAATTCTACTATTTTGCCCTACAAACACTGCATGAATTGGTAGAAGAGAAGTGGTCCAAGTTCATGGGTGGACTGTGATGTAATGAACATTCTTTCTTTTGATTTATCACTAAGCAAATGTTTTATGTTTAAGAATTAAGATAATAGGGGTAGCAAAGTGGCTCAGTGGATTGATAGCCAGGTCTAGAGACAGGAGACCCTGGGTTCAAATATGGCCTTAGAAACTTCCTAGTGGAGGCAAGTCACTTAATCTCAATTGACTAGACCTCATCACTCTTCTGACTTGGAAGCAATACTTAGTATTGATTCTAAGATGGAAGGTTAAGGGTAAAAAAAAGTATTATGTGACAGATTTTATGTAATTGGGAAATGTGTTGTTAGGGGTTCAAGAGCTATGGTTGTCAGTAGTAGAAGCACATACCACCAGTTTAAAAGAGCCCCCAACACACACACACATACACACACACACACACACACACACACACACACATGCAAGAAGTTAACTCCTAGGACCCTGAAAGAATTTGAATCATAGCAACATGGCGATGACTTTTCTTTGAGAACCTTAGAATACCCAATTAAGAGCAGATTGATTGAGTGAGCCAGCCCAGAAATAGAGACAGCCATGAGTCTAGAAGTAAAGTCTAGAAGAGCATGGAATTGAGACATGAAGCTGGAAGTTATTTGGGCCCAATAAGGGGTATTAGAGAATTTGTGCAATAAAATGTTCTCCTCCCTTTTGCCATTATCTCTATTGATACTGCCTCTTGTATTGTTCTGTTTGACCTTTTTCTTCTAGAATTTCTATAACTTAAAGGTATTTTAAATGAACTTTAAAACACGATTATGTAGTATCTTGATTCTTATCTATTTAGAACCACAAGGAGGCTATCAGATTGATCTGTGGATTCTGTCAGTTTATATATCAAGTGATTATCCAATTTGAGATAAAAAGGAAAGATCATCTTTTGGGGCCAAACAGGCAATCACTATCATTCCTTTGTTTGTTGGATAATAGTGCAGAAACATTTTAGGGATGCTGGGTAGGAATACAAAGAGTGAAAGCAGTTAAGCTACCAAGATGACTTTTTCTATTTATATATACCAATCCATTTAATATATTTCTTTATGTTTTATGCTTTTTGATGGCTTTATTTTCTCAGTTTGATACAGCATAACCAAGGCAAATAAAAGCGGTTAAATTCAGGTCCTATGCTCACTCCTCATTTTGTGATCTTTTGTTTTAATGTTTTCCCCTCAAGAGCTCAGTAAATGGACTCTCATTGCTATAATTGCTCATTTAGTTTGAGGTATTATTTTTCTTTTTTTAATTATTAGCAATTGTAGTCTAATGTTGATGAGTTTACATCATTAAACTTTGCTTTTAAAAATGCCTCACATATTTGACACTTGCTGAATATGAAGAGACAGCTTCTTTGCCCTCAAGTTGCTTATCTTCCAGGTATGTGTATCCAACAGGAGGGATATACATCCGTTGGCCAGGAGGTCTTAGCCAAACTTTTCCTGGAGGCAGAGTATCAGCCTAGATGACCTTGTGTCTCCTTTAGGCTCCATGGAATGAATTTGAGTGGAATTAAAAAGAATGTTGCTGCTAAAGTGATCTTTCTTTTTTCTTCTGGATAATTTCATTTGCAGAAATATAGAAAAGCACTAGTGTTAACAAATTAGAGGGCACCACGGTAACTCATTAGTGACAGGAGGAACAACAAATGTTTAATTAAGAATAATATCTTTCCATTAGGTGTCAGATACTTCCAGAGGCAGCTTGGTACCTATTCACTTACGTCTAGGTTAAACACATCAACTCCAGGGCAAGGCAGTCAAATCCAGAGTCACTGCTGTCTGTATCAATGCATCTGACAGCAAAGAGGTGATGATTATTTTGACTGGGGATGTAGCTTACCAAATTGGACTGAGCTTCATGAATGCTATACTCATGATAGCTTACACTATCCTCTAATCACATCATACCTCTGTCGTACATACCCATGTACATACAGAGAAGCAGTGGAGCTAGAAAGACCTGGGTTCTAGCACCAACTTTGCCACATACTAGTTGTGTGACTTCTATTATCCAGTTCCACTATGGTGACTTTTAGTTATTTATCTATCTAATCAATAACCTTTTATTAAGGGACTTGCTATATAAATCTCCATCTCAGTTTCTTCATCTGTAGAGTAGGATGACAATAGCACTTACCTCTTGAGTAATAGTAATGTAAATAGTATGTAATACATAATATTTGTATTTAATAATAAGTAATAATATAGAATAGGGAAAACAATAAAATTAATAAGTAATAAATTGATAATTAACAATAATACAAATAAACTTTACAAAGTACTTTATATATGTTTATATGAAAACATGTATAAGGTGCTTTGTAAACTTTATTATTATTGTTAAGCCCTTACCTTCTATCTACCTTAATTCTAAGATAGAAGAGCAACAAGAGCTGGGCAATTGGGGTTAAGTGATTTGCCTAGGGTCACATAGATAGGAAGTATCTAAGACCAAATTTGAACCAAGGTCCTCTTGATTCCAGGCACAGAGTGTCAGCACTCTATCTCATGTGTTAACCTCCTGCCCCTTAAAGTGCTTTAAATAGCTATTACTACTACTACTACACTACCATTGCCATCACCATCACTACCACCATGGCCACTCCTACTTTTACTAGTACTAATATTGATGCTTTTACTACTACTAGAAAATGCTGTCCTGTCTTGGGAGAGGGACTTGATAAGTGGCATTGTTAGTGGGATACTAGATTTAAATCAGGAGGATGAATTTGAACCCTGCCTCGGACATTTTTTAGTTGCATGTTCATGGGCAATTCACATAACCTTTCTGCCTCATTTTCCTCATCTATTAAACAGGGGATAATAATAATAATGTAATGAGAAGCCTGGCCAACTGAGAGTTGAGAGAGAATTGATGTGACAACCCATGTGAGGATTTGGTGAAGCTATTTCTGGAAGGGCATGATGATATGTAGTGAAGGGGTTCAGCCTTTGAGTCAGAGCTCTTACAGATATTCTATGACTTTTTGCAGTCTTCTTGGTGAAATTTCCTTTTAATTCAATGCTAAGCTGAACTGAGAGGGAATACGAAAGGTTCCTATAGAAAAACTAAGTCTGTTTCCTTCTTTATGTCCATGAGGTATAAGTATGATTCTCTGAGTTCATTGGTTGGGGATGGGGGTTCCCTTCCCCTGTTAGTTTGACCTGTGGATACATGGCTTCCTAGGCAAGCTTATATTTGGGATGGGACTGCCTCCATTTTGTATCTTCTTTCTTTTGGAACAGGACCTTGTGGGATCTACAAAGGATGGAAGAACCACTAGAGGGCCAGTGACTGAGGCCAGAAAGGATCCAGACCTGGAGACCAGCCTGTATAATCCAGCCTGGCAATGAATTGACAAGGGGAGCTAAGATGTCATGTCCTAGAGGTAAGAGAGTGATCAATCCATCTAGATATGAACTATGTCTGTAGTCCTACTTCAAGTTTGGGGTCACTCTCCCAGGGACCAAAGCATTTCCATTTTGGTGGTAATAGTGGAGAGGAGGAGGGTTTTGGTTTGTTTTATATTCTCAGTAAGTATGCTTTTCTAAAACTTAATTGATATTATTTGATTAATGAACATTGAGAAATCAGTCAGTTAAATTGATAGAGGGTGACTAATCAAGCTTATTGATAGCTATAGAAAAGATATTAAATGGAACTAGCTAGCATATAACACTGGAGAAAATGTGCCAAAATGGGGCCTCAAGCAATCAAGAACTGAAAAAAAAATCCCATACTCTCAGTAGGGTTTTAGGAGTAACCATGGGGAACTGAATCAACAGTGGTAGTGGGACTCTGGAGAATAAGTCTAAAGCTTCTATGAGCAGAGGCAAGTTGCTGAGCTCTCATGTTTTTCCACTCACAAAAAGTGAAACCATCTCAGGATATCTCATTTGGAGGGGACAGGTTTAAATTTGGTTATCCTTTCTTCCTGTATAACCTTGGCTACTTAATCTAATTTCTTTGAGCTTCAGTTTACTTAACTATAAAATGAAAGGACTGATGATCCTTAAGTTACCTTCCTATTCTAAATTCTAGGAAAGGTTGGGGGTGGGACTAGATAACCTTTGAATCTCTGAAAGCATTGCTCACTGCTATGCACATGGTCCCTATTTAAGGGAGTGTTTGGTGAATGAACAAATGAATAAATATTAGATGACTTCTGGGTGAATAATTCTGAGATTCTAGAATACAGTTGAATAAACTTTGCAGGAAAGTTCAAATTTAAAGAAGCAGAATGTTAAGTGCTACTTCATTAATTGGGGCAGAACAGAACTTTCCAGGAGATCTCTTGTGGTAAGGAAGGTAGGACTTTCTCCATCTGTTTATTTGTCATCTGTTTGGCAACTAGAGAGTTGCCTGGAGTACTAAGAGTGATTTGCTCAGTCACGCAACTTGTCTGAGAGGCCGAACTTGAACCCAATCTTCCAGACACTGAGGCCAATTCATTACCATTCTACAGGTATCAGTCTTCTGAGTAGCCTACATCCCATTGACTTCTTTCATTTATTAATTGTGAAACATTTTCAATTCATTTTCACTGTCCTTCCTCCTTTTCTCCTCAATTAAGTGACTGAATTTCAAGACTCAACTGAGCAGATTTTTTCAAGTTCTTTATATGATTTCTTTGCACTCTTGAAATAGCTGTTGCAAAAATTGCAATTATCATCACTTTTGCCTCTAGTTATGAGCATTACATCAGCCCTGTTTTTGCTTTCTCTGGAAAATCAGATCTCCAAAGACATATCCGAGGGGGATTTAACTCACTCAACTTTGGAACTTCTACTTTGGAACCCATTTTGATTAGTGAGAACATGCACACATATTCACATCACCCACTATATCTATCTACCCTTGAGTCATACTTCATGGCCATCTTCTTGCTATTTTCCCTGACAGTGCATCCACACTCTTCTTCCTCTTTCCAACTCTTTCTTTTCTGGTGCAATCATTATCCTATCAATCAACTCCCATAAGACTCTATTCCCCAGGCTTGTGAATTCCCAACCTAAACACTCTTCTTTGTACACTACTTTTCATATATAATGTCTCCCTCATTGGAATGTTAGTTATTTTAAGTTGTAGGGACTGTTGTCTGCTACCTGAAAGGTGAAGGCTGGCAAATGTCTTTTTTCCCATTAATTAGGAGCTACAGCAGCCTATGATGATTCAATGGCTACACTAAGTTCAGCATTAATTTTATAAACCCCTGGGAGTGGAGAATCAATAGAATGCCCCAGGAGGGATGAACTGGTTCAGATAGTAGCAATGGGCTTGTGAATAACCCATATATATCCAGGCTGAGCAATATAGGAAGACTCAGGTTTAAAAAAACAAGAGTAAGGTTCTCTTATTTTTGTGTTGGCATTTTCAATGCTTAGTATAAAATTTGGCACATAGTGGGTGCTTAAAATGCTTTTAAATTAATTACTTAATTAATTCATTGTTTTTCCTATCTACAGTCTTCCCTCTCCAATCTATTTTCCATATAACTATCAAATCAACATTTCTAAAATACAGTTCTAGTTGTCTCTTCCCCTACTCAAAAATCTTTTTTGGCTCCTGATGGGTTTGATTTTAGATAATTTACAAGATTATCTGTCTGGCATTGAACACCCCCGGCAATCTGGTTCCTTTCAATTGTTTCCAGTTTTATTTCACATCACTCTCTTTCAAACAGTCATACTAGGCAAAGTTTCCTGTCAGCTGTTCATTATACATGATATTCCATCTTTTTCCTTTGTGCTTTTGCATAGAGTAGTTCCTGATATCTAAAATGCACCTCTTTTTCAGCTTGACCTGGTAGAAACCAAAACTTCCTTCAAAATACTGTTCATGAACCTTTTCCTAATTTCCTAAATTAATGACTTGGTGGGTAAGAATACTAGACTTGGAGTTTGGATGATTTGAGTTCAAATTCTGCTTCAGACACTTACTAGCTGTATCACCTTGAGCAAGTGACTTATCATCTCTTAGGCTCAGTTTCCTCATCTGTAAATTTGGGATAATAAAAGCACCTACCTTCCAGGGTTGTTATGAGGATCAGATCAGAATAAGCTATGCCCAGTACTTTGCAAACTTTAAAGTGGTATAAAAGTGGCAGTTAGTAGTAGTAGTAGTACTTCCCCCCCCTTTCAAATTACTTGTTATATCCTATGTAGTTACCTACTTACATATATGTTTTTCCCTCCTAGTAGAATATAAACTCCTTGAAGCAGACCCATGTATCCCTAGCACCTAGCACGCTGTAAATCCTCAATATGTTTTAGTTGAATTGAATTCTAACCCTTTTTGCTTATCTCCCCGCTGACCCAGGTTTTCAGAAGGAAACCCTAAAGATCTAGCTTATTATTTTTATTCGACCTTTGGCTTTGCTTCAGCTTTAGCTTCAGGCTTTAGGTACAACCCCTTGGATTTTTCTTCTGTAGTCTGTTAATAATCTTTGACCTACATTTATCTTGTGGACACCTGATACTTCAAGATGCACTACCATTCAGTAAGATAGCCAACTTCCTTAAACCCTAGGATGTGTAGGACAAGATATATCTTGAATAATATATTTTTGATATGAGTTCAATTAATTTATTTTCTTAATTGGAAGAATTTTCTTTTTGTTGTATATAGCACTCTGTGTGGCCCTTTGATGCATTGATTTTTACCCCTCCCAATGGCTCTTGTCACTCACTATATATATATTGGCAAGAAATGGGCCCCAAGTGGTATGAGTTTTTTTGGAATGAATGTTTTAATTATCTATTTCAAGTTGTGACAGTTTGTCAGGAAGATTCAGGCTTTGATTCATTGATGTAAAACTGTCAATTATTGGACATTTGCATTTTTTATTCCCACCCACTTCCCTTTTGTTATCAACCAGTGGAGAATCAAATGGGGAAGAGATCCTATATACACTGATGCCTGAATTCCCATCCACTCTACTTCCTACTGTGATTCATATCATCAATCTTCTTCATGACCTGGGTTTATTGCTGCTCAATTGGTATAGTCATGGCACTTGTTCCTGATTATGAATCCATATCATGATCATGACACAACACAATGAACAGGTGATCCATGCCAGGAGTTAGCTCCTTCCTTATGTCTAATGTTCTGAGATGAATAATAAACTTTCATTAACTTTGATAATCAAGACTACTTTCCTTTGTGCTTTATATTTCTTAACATTTCAAGGCTCAGATCAAACGCTTTTCTATGTGAATTTCTTTGATCACCACTGCCAGAAGTGATTCATCCCTTTGTGAAATCCTATAGCACTTTGTACCAATTGTGTACTTCCATGCTCTGCTATTCAAATATTTGTATATATGTCTTATTTCTCCTACTAGACTGTAAACTTCTTAAAGACAAGTCCACAGATTATTTTTCTTAGTATTCCCCACAGGTCCTTGCATAGGAGCTATCTGTCAAGTTGAATGAAAATAGGTAAACAAAACAAAACATAAGATTCACTAAAAAGGTCTGATAAATTTATCCCTGAAAATAAGTCTGTTGCCATACCATTCTAGTTATTCCCACCTCCTGTTAATCAGTTTCATCAAACTAGATTTTTTTATCATACATTATTAATTACTGCATTATCATCATTATTCTTAGCACCATTGCTCTCAAAGTCATATAATTACTATTTTCATTATCATCATATTTGATGCTGGTTTGAATATTCCTCTAAGTACTTCCCATACTCTGACCATTATTTCCATTTTTTTGTGTATGCCTGTGTGTGGGTCTGACCTAAGCAACTATTCCAGGGTGACTACATTCTTTGCTTGTTCAACCAGTATTTTCATTCCTTTGTATGCATAATAGTTCTTCTCCTAAGTGGCTCTTAAAATTCCCTATGCTTTCCTAAATATAAAATTGTTTATTTCACTTTTTTTTTGCTTTTCAAGATGGGGCTCCTCTATTACCTCACTGAGTTGATGTGCATTGCTTATGAGTAGCAGAGAATCACAGCTGTGAAGAACACAGTTCTGAGATTGAAAGGACCTTGCATTAGGTCACCTTGCCCATCCCTAGAGGTCCTACTGCAGGACTATTTCCAACAGAATATATTTTCCAGTGCATTTTCATTAAAGAATCAACCAGTGGGGAATCACAGGTGGCTCAGCTGTTTTCTTTGCATGCTAATACCATGGCAGAAGACCTCAAATGACAACATGGTAGCAATACCTGAATTTAGTCCCCGTTGACTCAAGTAGTTTATTTTGCATAACAGCTCTCTAGGGGGAGTGGGAGTGGGAGTGAGAGAATTGCTAGTCCTGGAGATGGTCTAGGCTTTGGATACAAGGACCATGAGGACTAAATCACTTTTGGTGGAAGAAGCAACACAGAGAATGCTCATGATGGGAAATGGAAACAAATGGAAGCGTGGGGCCAGAGGATCATCCTTCTTGATTCAAATGTAGTGTTTCAACTGATCCTTTCTGAACTCTTTTAAATGTTACCCTCATCACCTTACCTCATGTGAGTCAAAAAGACATTTGTCGGCTAAGAAGAAAGCCGACTATCTGACTATTAGAGATCCAGCCAGCTGGTGGCAGTATAGGGAGATCCATAGCAAAGCCTTTACCTTTCTTAGTTCGAAATAAATCGTGAAAGTGTAGGTAAAGAAAAATCTTCCTGGTTGGTGGCTAAGATTACTGTTTCCAGAATGAGATTAGTTTAGATTTCACTGATGTGCTCTAGGTCACTCTAGGCAGATAACTTTGGAGGAAAAAGCAATGTAAAAACCACAGTGTATCTACACGTCCTATTAATGTTTGTCTTAAACAAGAATTTTAAATGTTTTTTTTTTTTATGTTGAGAATGAAAGTCCAAGTATAATGATTACATCTACTCTAAGTTAAATAGGACAGGGTAAAGAGAAAAAGGGAAAAATGTCCTCACTTGCTCCTGGCTTCTACTTTGCAAACCTCTTTCCTTAGCTTCATCATCCAAAAAAGGTCTCAAGGTTGTTGTTGTTTTTCCCCCTGATCAGAGTACTTGAACTCCTCCAAAACTTCACCCTGACCCATCCATTTATCTCCTCTTCCTCCCTCACTGTCTATTTGTTGAGAATATAGGTGCCGAATACCTTAAGGAACAGAAAAAAGAGAATACAGGAGCCACTCCAGAGTGTTTTTCTGTGTACTTTTGTTCAATTACAGATTTTCCATGTCAGATTTGTACCTAATATCATTCTTTTTAAATCATGTCTGACATATACCTCTCTAAATGTTAGAATACCTGTGTTTCTCTTTCTGTAAATTATGTATATATGTATCTATCCATTTCTCTATCTATCTAGTTGCCTATCATCTCTCTCTCTCTCTCTCTCTCTCTCTCTCTCTCTGTCTCTCTCTCTCTCTCTCTCTCTCTCTCTGTCTCTCTCTCTCTCTCTCTCTCACTACTTTTCTACTTGTTACTCTGAAAGGACCAAGATATTCATCTTGAGATGGCCATATCCTATTATCTTATAGCTATTGCTTGTCTCTTCATTCCTCTTAGTAGGAGCTGCTATTTCACTAAAATGAAAGGATGTGCCCACAGTCTTTAACTGAAAGCTAAAAGTCCACACTAAGTTTATAAAATTTATTCTGAGGAAATAAATGTTATAATCAAAAGGCCAAATATCAGGATCCAGAAAACACACAGATTCAACACCCCATTCTCCACATCAATGTTTCTTTTCTTTTTAAAAGTGTATCAAATTAATTAAGAATAAATATTGTCAAAGCATGGAGAGCCCACATGTGGTGAATACTGTCTCCCTGCCTGTAGCATGTGGGTGTTGCTTTGTCACTTGAGGAGAGGCAGAATAAACATAGCTAGCTTCTTGTCACCCTACCCTTCTCCCAGGGAGATTCCTGCCAGAAGGGGAAGCAAGATATTGGGGCCAGGGGCTATTCTGTTCTCCTCAGAGAGACAGATACTGGACTACAGTTATATCTTTTTGATACCTTATTAGTCTAGGGAGGATGATTGGATTCAATTTAACTGATTGGGTTAAATTTAACAATTTAACTTGCTGTGCAAGGGGTACCCTAAGCCCTGTATCCAAGGTTTGACCCCTTTTCTATCAAATACTAATGAACACAAATACCAAATAGCAAAGAGATCCTTTTATTCAAATTATAGCAAAACAAATCAGAGAAGACATGTAGGAGAATATTTTTGACAATAAGGAGTGAAACATTTCTCCCATTGGTAGTGAGATAACTCAGCTAACCTGAGAATCCTTGATCTCTTACCCCAGGGGAAGTTCCCTGTAGTCTCTAGTGTAGCTATAGGAATAGGGACATTATAAACTCTGCTGGTCCTTTCTTGTCTTCTCAAAGTCTTTCCCTTACCCACCCATAGTGGGATTGGCCTTGTCTTCCTTCTCAAAGCCTGAAGTCAGAACTATCTGGATCAACTCAAAGCTCAAAAAGACCTGAAGCTGGAGGAATCCAGAAGAGGACTTGAAGTTTGAGAAATCCCAAAGGAGACTCAAGGCTTGAAGAGTCTGAAAGGCAGCTCAAAAACGCTGGAGCTCTCTACCCTATATTCCTCCCTATCCCTCATGCAGGGAAATGTATTTAGCTCCACAAATGAGGGAGAGAGTCTCATATCAAGGGGCTCTGGGACAGAAGGGATATAAATATTAAAATACAGCTCCTGGAGAGGGTATATAAATATTAAAATACAGTTACTATACATAAAATTCCTACCAGGGCAAGCAAAATACAGTGGAAATATTGTTAGATTTGGAGTCAGAAGACCAGGATTCAAATCTCAGCCTTGCCACTTACTACCTAGGTGACCTTCAATTTATTAATACCACTTTTTCCTCAAAAATTTCCTCATCTGTAAAATGTGAGGGTTGAACTAGGTGACCTTCCCACTCTAAATCCATGATCTTGTAACTCTAAGGACATTATTTAAAATGACTGATCATAGAACAGACAGCTATTTGTGAGTACATCTATTTGGAATTTTCCAGAACCAAGTGTTCAATAAGTATTTACTAGAGAAATGACTTCTTCATTTACTTCATAAACTTCATCCTCTGTCAGTGTCCCTGGGGACATATGGTTAAGACATAATGATGGCCTCATTATACCAAACTGTATCCTTTCTAATGAATTTGAGAAAACGGAAAACTATTGTGCAATTTCAAACCCAGTGCTTACTTACTGCTCTCTCCTCACTCCCCTTCATCTTCCCCTCTGCCTTACAAAAAGGGCTCTAGCGTTTGGAAACTTCAAAAAGCTTTATTCTGCCTCTGATAAATAAGCAAGAAGAAACATGGCAAAGAGATGAGTCAGGGTCCTTGAGCCCCTGAGTCAGGAAACTGCAGTCGTTCAGGACTCCAGAATTTGTAAGAATACCATGTGACATCCATTTCCACCCAGAGGGCTGCCAGGTTTCATTGGCATGAACATATCTCCTCTGAGAGTCTGCTGTTACCTATACTTCATGGTCTTGATTATTTTCCCTGAGTGGATGGTGGATCAGCCGACCACATCTGGTTTCTCGTACAGATACCAGCTTTAATTATAATTTAGGGATCAGAATAACATTGTACTCAAATATTTGCGGTTGGAAGTTTGATCGGCTGCCACAAGATGGCGGTGTAATCTGCTGATACAACATTAACTCACGCAGCAGATCGGAATAGCTCTCACTGCCGGGTTGTTTTACTAGTGTAACCCTGTGATTGGAGACTTCTTGAGTACATCAAATCAATACATCAAACAAGAGGAGGAGGAGAGGAAGTAAGAAGACGAGAGGGGAAAAGGCAGAAGGACGAGGAAGAAAGAAAAAGAGGAGAAATAAGAAAAGGAAAGAGGAAAAAGTGAAAGATAAGGCAAGAAAAAGAGAAAACCCAAACAAACCAAAAAACAACCTTTGCAATCTCTTGACCCACTCTATTTAGTTTAAGTGCATATATAGTTGGTGGTCAGTAAATATTTGTTGGAAAAACTCATTTAGTACTTCATTCTGTGTCAGTGTCCCAATGGACATTTGGTTAAGACTTAAGGATAGCCCCACGTATCAAAATGTATCTTCTCTAACGAATTTGGGAAAATGGAAAACTATTGTGTTATTTCAAATATGTACTTACTAAGCTCTCTTCTCCCTCCCCCGTAGTGTTAGCGTTATATATTGATGTTGAAAAGCTAGGAAGATAATATTAAGTGTTACTTATGTAACCTGGGGGCGGCGGCGGCAGTGGTGGTGGTGGGTCAAAACGACCAAGGAAGGGCACTCTTGGCGTGGTAGCAAGCAGAATCTTCTGCACATGGTCCCACGACTACGTCCTCATTGTTGGCTACCAACACCTCCTCTTCTACTGCCATTACTAGAAATAGGTATGTGAATCTCCTTAGAACATAAACTCTTTCAGGATGGGGACAGTTTTATTTTGTTCTGTATCCCCAGCACCCAAAAATGCTTTGTGAATGACCTTTACTAGGTAATTAAATACTTGTTAGTTTGTTGAATTCTATCTTTACTTATCCAGATCATCATTAGTGGTTGAACTCTTTCTACAGTTTGGCACGTTAGTATAAAATCAGCTTAATTGTCCTTTCTTTCTTCAGTTGACTTCCTACTAAGTATATTAAGGGACTATAGATGCAGAGGATTCAAAGAAAAAGGAAACAGTGGTGCCCACTTTCTAAGAGCTGCTGTCTGTCTGTCTGTCTCTGAGTTGAATTAAGAAACCAATGAGTCTCCTTTTTGAGTTTATACTGTGCCAGAAGACAAGCTAACTCTTATTTTCATATCATTATGCTAAGAGGTGAATTTAGTGGACATTTTGCAGTCTGTATGCACAGCAATATCACCAGTAAGCAGGAAAATTGCGGGTTATATCAGTGCCCTATTTTTCTGACAGTTTCAGGTATAAAGTCCAGTTCTACAGTCTACATTTTCCATGGAGTCTCAGTAGCTTAAGAGTATTATTTTTCTGACTTTTCTCAATGAGACTTTGGAGTAATCATTTAATGATGGTAGAAGTTCATGGAATATACTCCACGATATGCTTTTATTTCTTTCTTATTTTTATTTCCATATAAGCCCACTTCTCTATTCCTTAGTGAATCTAATTCTTATTTTGGTTATTCTTAGACATTCAGGCAATGACGGTTCAGAATGTTCCAGGCAGAGGATACACCTCTGGCTAAAGTGTAAAGGATAATAAAATTTAGCAAAAGAGACTAAATAAGAGACTAACACTACTGATACATAATATATCACATATGAAACAACTGATACATAATGTCTGAATTCTATTTAAGTAGATAGCTACCCTGCTACAGCTATAATCATTTCTGTCTATCCACCCACATGCAAGTTCCACAAACCTAGGCATTTAACAACTCACCATCTTCAAGAAATATACCTCTCTCTCTCTCTCTCTCTCTCTCTCTCTCTCTCTCTCTCTCTCTCTCTCTCTCTCCCTCCCTCCCTCACTCCCTCCCTCCCTCCCTTTCTCTCTCTCTCTCTCCCTCTCTCTCTCTCTCTCTCTCTCTCTCTCTCTCTCTCTCTCTCTCTCTCTCTCTCTCTCTCTCTCTCTCTCTCTCTCTCTCTCTCTCTCTGAAACCAGTCTCCTAAAGCTATTTATATAATGATCTCAGCATGTAGTTATGCTAGTACTTTAACTACTTACAAATACCATGTATAACATATGCCCCTGTTCTTGTCTTTTGTGTTAGCAAATGCTTACAAACTGTAGAGTCCATTATAATTTACTGAGTTTAAAGTCTAAATTTAGTTATGGGAATCAAAATTGTGTTTTTCTTCCTTCCTTCCTTCCTTCCTTCCTTCCTTCCTTCCTTCCTTCCTTCCTTCCTTCCTTCCTTCCTTCCTTCCTTCCTTCCTTCCTTCCTTCCTTCCTTCCTTCCTTCCTTCCTTCCTTCCTTCCTTCCTTCCTTCCTTCCTTCCTTCCTCTTTACTTACCTCCCTTCTTTTCCTTCCTTCTTACCTCCTCCTTTCTTTCTTTCTTTTCCTATTAAAAAAAAGCCTTACTTGGGCTCAGACACTTCCTAGTTGTGCGACCCTGGGCAAGTCACTTGACCCCCATTGCCTAGCCCTTACCACTCTTCTACCTTGGAACTAATACACAGTATTGACTCCAAGATGGAAGGTAAGGGTTTTAATTTAAAAAAAAAAAAAAAAGCTTTACTGGGACAGCTGGGTGACTCTGTAGATTGAGAGCCAGGCTTAGAGACAGGAGGTCCTAAGTTCAAATTTGGCTTCAGACACTTCCTAGGTGTGTGACCCTGGACAAGTCACTTAATCCCCATTGCCTAGCCCTTATTGCTCTTCAGTCTTAGAACAAACACACATTAGTGATTCTAAGATGGAAGGTATTTAAAAAAAATAAAGCCTTACTCGAATTAGTCATTTCATAAATTTAGTCACATGCCTGGATAAATGTAGTGATAAAGCAATGAACTAGGCTGATGCAAAGTTCCCAAGTGAAACCTGGACTCTAGATGAGTTAAATAGAAGCAGACATTATATCACAATGTTAAGACCCTTCAGTGTGCCATGTGTATTAAAGAAGGTGAAGGACCATTGTGAAGCTGGTCTCTTGCTGGACTTCAAGGCAAGGACTGTGACTTTCATGCCATAGAAAAAGGCTGATTTCAATATGGAACTTTGTAATTTAATTTGTATTTTATTTTGTAATAAATTTATAATTTAATTTAATTTGTAATTTAATGTAAAAGGTACAAAAAAGGCAAAGACATCTGCTTAGCCTTTATACTTCAAATGGTATAAATCTGTGAACAGTGAGTTGCAACATTTTCATCCTGGACTTTGTTTACATTTTCCCTGTGCATAAAAATCACCTTGACAAACCAATATCTCTAATAACTACAGTGAAAGAAGAAATCGCAAACCACCATCTTTTTTGGAACAAATAATGAAACCCACAATAAGGGTTCTGCTGGAGATTTTTATTGACATGAATTGTGCAGGTCACCAAAATATATTGCCTTTTAAAAATAGAAATGTACTTAGTCTAACCCAGAACCCTGGGGAAAAGCTTTCAAGGGACACATAGGTAACTTTTCTTCCCTTCTTTTCCAATAAGCTACTTCTTTTTAATTTGACTCCTAGGGGGCTCCCTTAATTTAGACTCAATCTGCAACCTGGGTGTCACCATTTATCTCCAAATTGTGAATTGTGTTCAAAAGGAGCAGTAGTCTGGAGTACTTGTGGTTTGTGAGCTTGTGTACATGTAGTTGTGCTTTTTTGAGATGATGGGGGAAGTGGGAGGAAGATATCTGCATAGTACAATGCTACCCTCACTAAAGACTTCTATACTCATGTCATCAGAGGGAAAATATGCAAGAATGAGTTTTAAATCCAATTTCTGCTTCACTCTGTTTTCATTCAAGGAAACTTTCTGCTCTCCTTTTAGTTGGCTTGTTGATTTTTGGATTTTTTTCTTCCACCATCCTATTTTGGGACAGATGACATTCACAGCTCCATATATCCTTAAGCAGGCTTCCAGAAAGTTGACCTCTTATCATACCCTACATTTCCCCCTCATTGCCTTTTGAAGGAAAAAAAAAGAAGGGAGAAAAAATTCTACTTCAGTTTCCATTTCCTTTCCCCAAATGACATTGAAATTAAATAGTCTTCTAAGTGTTTTCTAGGTTCTTAGTATGAATGGGACTAATGTGCATCAGTGAATTGATGGTATGTGGAGCTGTAAAAAATGCTTTTAACTGCCTTTCATATATTTTTTAGGATTGCTTTTTTAAAAGGCATTTTGCTTTTTTTTTTTTGAACAGTAAATGGAGATAAAGTCCATAAGAAAAGGCATCATGGTACAGTTGAACAAGATCTGATTCTAGAAAGTAATCTGGCTTCAAAATCCTGCTTGTAAGACCTTGGACAAGACAACTATTCTCTCTAGTCTCTTACTCCCTTACATATAAAATGAGGGAATTGCATGAAATGATTTCTGAGATTCCTTTTAGTTTCTCATCTATGATTCTAAAACAAGAGTCAGTACCCCTAAGAGAAGAAAGCTACAGTAGTTTTCAATGTAAACCCATGTTTTAAAGGGGGAAAAGTAATTCATATTTTATTTGAAAAGGTGTTTTTTGAGAGGTCTACAAGCAAGAACTAAGTATATTTCATTTTTATTAAAATCCTCAACTTTGTCTTAGAATCAATGCTAAATGTTGATTCCAAAGCAGAGGAGTTGCAAGGGCTGGGCAATTGGGATTAAGTGACTTGTCCCAAGTCACACAACTAGGCTATATCAAAGACCAGATTTGAACTCAGATTCACCTGACTCCAGGCCTGGCACTGTATCCACTGTGCTACCTAGCTGCCCATAACCCCCTCATTTTACAGGAGAGGAAACTGGCATAGAGATATTAAATGACTTGCTCAGGTATACACAGGTAACACATGTCTGAGGCAGGAGCTGAACTTAGGTTTCCTGAATCTGTTCTACCCTGAAACATAGGCATTTTGGAGGTACTCCTCCCTCTCTGCATCACTCCCAACCTAGAGAATGTTTCCTTGAAACCAAGAAAAAAAAAACTAAGCAAAACCAACAAGTAACAACTGTGTGTGATAGCTTAGGTACTTTTCCATATACATAGTACTCAAATTCTTCAAGGAAAGGAGGGAGGTGCATTTGTTAATTTCTTCTCTAGGTCCAAGATCGGTTACTACAGTTATACATTACTCACTTTTGTAATAGTTTCTTTTATTTTATGTTATTGTAGTCACTGTATATATACTGCTTCCCAACAGCCATTTCCTTTGCATAGTTACAAAAAAAAAGAAAGAGAAATTATGCCATTACAATTATAGACAATACAATGATGTGCACATCCTTAATTAGTTTCAAGCAATGCTGATCTGACTCTGAATTTTTTCTAAAATTAAAATTTGAAATCTGGGAGTCGGACTGCGATCAATATCCAGGGACCAGGATGAACACACCTAGCCTATAACCAAGCATTCCATGCAATCAAGTAAAAAAAGTCAGCTTGCTGTCACATGATCCTGACAGGCCAAGTGTACAAGTGGGTCAGAAATGATTGAATATCCCTTAGTGCTGGTTGTCATGTCCCATTTTCTTGGTGAATTTTGACAGAAACTTGCTGATCTCAGAGGTGTGCAAAAACAACCCTGGCTGATGCTGACATGCCTGTCCCCCATTTGAAGAAAGCATAATAATACAAAAAAGAGGACCCCTCCCCTTTAAAAAAGGAAATAGCCATTTCCTATGTCATTGCTTGTATGGCCCGATTCCTTTTCCAGACCAGTGAGAACTTTAAAGTACATGGGGGGAGGGGGAGAGGAGATAAAACTTCTAGAATTAACAGCGATTCGGGATGAGATTCAGAAAAGGTTTTCACAAAGGGATTTTGAAAAAAGACTGTATTTGAGAGAAAAAGGAAGGATGGAAGTAATGCCCAATTCATACTTAGAAAGGAGGAATTTTCTGAAATTCACTTTTTAAAACCAATTGCAGGGAGGCAAGTAGGTGGCTCAGTGGATTGAGAGTCAGGCCCAGAGATGGGAAGTCCTGGATTTAAATCTGACCTCAGACACTTCCTAGCTGTGTGACCCTGGGCAAGTCATTTAAACGTGATTGCCTACTTCTTATTGTTCTTCTGTTTTAGAACCAATACATAGTATTGATTCTAAGACAGAAGGTAAGGGTTTAAAAAAACACAATTGCAACAGGGAGTTTTCCAAGTTTGTAAATAGACTTGCTATAATATACCTGTAGTACAAACATATTATATATATAAACACACATGTATGTATGTACATTATATATATATTAAAATATTATATATATAGATATATAGATATGTTGTTAAAATATGGCCAGAACCACAAATAGATGTAATGCTGCTATGTGTAGTCTTTCTCCACGTATTAGACCCACAATGTCTACTAAATATATAGCTTTAGAGCTGCAAGGGGCCTTATTGGACATTACTTTCCCTCCTACTCTGTGTTCCAGGCAAACTAGTCATTTCTTGGCATCTCACCAACAATATTCCATCTCTCTGTCTCCTAGGTAGTTCAGTGGATAGAGTGCTGAGCCTGGAGTCACAAAGATCTGAGTCCAAAATCTGTTTCAGAAACTTACTAGATGTATGACTCTGAATAAGTCATTTAACCTCTGCCTGCCTCATTTTCTTCAACTGTAAAATGGGGATAATAATAGCTCATACCCCAAAGGGGTGTTGTGAAGACAAAATGAACTAATATTTGTAAAAAGAAATAATATATAAAGAGATTTCATTTATTAGAGCATAGTGCTTGGCACATAGACTGCATAATAAATACTCATTCCTTTCCCTTCCTGCTCCTATTCCATGGCTTTCGTTGTCTGTCCAGCATGCCTAGCATCTACTCCCTCCATACCTCTGCCTCATAAGCTCTCCCTTGATCTCCATTTACTATCTGAAATCTTTCTTGGTTCCCCTAATTGCTATTGCCCTCTTTCCTTAACTACTTTTTGTCTTCTTGATTTAGTATCCATTCGAAGTATCTGTTCTAAGGCAGAAGAGCAGCAAGGGTGAGGCAATTAGGGCTTACTTGTGACCTAAATCTGAGTCTACATTTGAACTCAGGACTTCCCATCTCCAGACCTGGCTCTTTATCTGCTGAGCCACCTACCTGCTTCCAACTATCTTGTTTTTTCATACTTGTATATATTTACATTTCTTTACTTTACATTTATGCTACATATATTGTTATACATATATATATATGTGGAAATATATTTATATTTTGTGAACTTGCAACCTCTGCATTAGAATGTCAGGTCCTTGTGAGCAGGGATTGTTTCATTTATTATCTTCATATTTCTAGTGCGTAACTCAGTGCCTGGCACATTGTTAAGTGCTTACTAAATACTTGCTGACTGATTAATTAAGGAATTTATCCCAAAGGACAACAACCAACCAACTATATATTAAACATGATGCTAAGTATTGAGGATATATAGAAATGTGTCTTTCTTTGCCTATATATTAGTTCATATTATTCTTTCTATATTTATCTCTATTCAGCATATTCATAATTTCTAACAGGTAATAATATTCTATTACAGTTATGCATTTAAAAAGTCAGTATCTAATAAAAGAAAATTTCCTTTTTTTCAAACTTTTTATGGCTACAAAAAGTACTCATAAATATTTTGGGGGTCTTAATTTTTATCATTGAATTTCATTTGTTGTATGTCTAACTGTGGGATCTCTGGGTCAGAAGGTGTAGACATTTTAGTTATCATGCCTTTTCGTTTGAAAATCACAATGGAGAATGAATCAAGTAGTTTTCTTTACTTGCTAAACGTATTTATTATTTTACTTAGTTGTTTATTTGCAATCCAAGTTGATGTAAGACAAGGAAATGTAAATGAAATACCAAAAGACTTATTTTGGATTTTCTAAGTGGGTTTTCACTACTTATTATAGGCTCATCTTTACCTTGTTTTGTAGAGGACCCCACAGAGTAGCAAATTTAAGTATAGGTATTATTCCCTTTTCCTACCTAACGACTACATGTAATTGTCCAATTGATCAACTCCATGAATTTTAGAACTCCTTTACGGTTTAGTCTTGGGGGAAAAAAATGAACAGGCTTGATGAGAGGTCTTTTAAAATAATGAGCCAGTTTGCTTTGTTGCCACATTTTGGAATATTTTTCCAGCTCTTAGTATTCACTTTTGGAAGGGAATTATAATTGCAAAATAAAAAAGAAAATAATTGTAGCTGATGTTAACATTTGGATTTAGGTCTTTATACATAATGAAATATGCTAGTATGACACAGGAAAGATCAATAGACATACATAAAGAGTTCAGTTGGGTAATTGATTACTTTTTATTTGTTCAGTAATTCTCAGAATTATCTACCTAAGTGAAAAATTATGCCTTCAGAGAGCCAGCCTTGGAGATGAGAGGTACTGGGTTCAAATCTGATCTCAGATGCTTCCTAGCTGTGCCATCCTAGGCAAGTCAGTAAATACCAGTTGCCTCATCCTTGCCAGTCTTCTGCCTTGGAAATAAGGGTCTAAAAATTATTTCTTGATCAGATGTGTTAACTGAACTTATAAAAATACTGAGGGAAACATTCAGGTTTGCAAAAGTTAAACATAACTATAAATTTTTTATATAATTTCATGATTTATTGTGATAGCTGGTTTGCACAATGGTTAGAGTGCTGAGCCTGGAGTCAGGAAAACATGAGTTAAAATTAGGCCTCAGACATTTACTAGATGTGTGACCTAGATAAGTCACTTAACTTCTGTTTGCTTTGGTTTCCTCAACTGTAAAATGTGGATAGTAATAGTATATCTCCCAAAGTTGCGGTGAAGATCAAATGAGATAATACTTATAAAGGACCTAGCACATAGTGTGATGATATAAATTATAACTATTATTATTATTATTATTATTATTATTATTATTATTTTATTAAGGCTTAGCACAGTGTCTGACAGGTCATACATGCTTAAAAATGTTTATTTCCTAGTAGCTATAATTAAGGGAAAATTTTGCTTTCAAGTAAATAGTTTTGGTAATAGATACACCGGGAAGTCCCAGTGCTATGGCTCTATATGGCTTCCCAGATCATAATCCCAGTGCTATGGCTCTGTGGAATTTCTAAGATTGTTATCTCCTTGCTCTGATTCAAGACCTAATATTTTTTTTTAAAGATACATGTAAGGAGCACTGGAGTAAGAGTTAGAAATTTTGGGTTGTAGCTGTAGTTTTGCCATTAATTACCTGTGAGTCTTGGGGTAAATGGTGTGACATCTTGGAGTTTCAGCTTCCTGATCTATAAAATGAGGACTAAATATTATCTAAGATCCTTTCTACATCTAAAATGTTTTAATTCACAAATTTGCTACTTGTTTTTAAGTAGGTTTTTCAGGCCACAGTTTAGGATCCCAATTTAGGGGGTTGGTGTGGTAATTAGACAGAGACCCTTGAAGTAGCTTCTGCTCCCCTTCCTCCCCCCTGAGTTGAGGTCAAAGCACCAGGAAGGCCAGGGTGTCTCAGTTCTGTCTCTCTTTGGGGTCTGATGGGTGCCATAGTCAAGCCCAAGTTCAAGGCTAAGATCAAGGTCAAGTCTGAAACCAGGTGATCTAGTAACTAACTCCAATCCTTCACGCTCTAGTTCCATGACTCATGAAGCCTCTCAGGTACATGGGTTAAATGAAATAAATTTAAGTGGGCAGGGGATATGTACGTGTGTGTGCTTGTGTTGGGAGAAGACAAAAAAAAGAAGGGAAAAAAAGGAGTTTCCAGTTAAGTTGCACTCCCCAGTACCTGGCATAGAGTAGATAATCATCTACTAAATAATACTAAATACATAAATTATTGTTGACTGACTGTTGAACTGTGACTTTGTGTCTGAGGCTCTGAATTACTTCTGGAGGGAATATTGCGACCTTAATTGGTATTAATTTGTGTTTTCTGATGTCCTGTTACTAAGATGTCCAATTTAGGATTTCAGCAGCAGTTCAAGGACAAGCAATTGCAAATTTTAACCAATCCTGAGCAATCTGATAGAATATATAGTCTTTTGTTTGCTCTGACCTGAACTTTACAGGCTCTCAATTCCACTTTAGGTTTGAGCAATACAAGGGAGCATTTCCTTTGATGATAATCTGGTAACTAGTAGACATTTTCTGATCCTAGAAGGTTCTACCAGTTTGGAGTGACAGTGGTGTAGGTCCACTTCTGAAGTTCTTGCCCTTGTCATTTGCCCAAGTTGAAATTTAATTGTTTTTGTTTTTGTTTTTCCTGAGGTCAGGAAAGACAGAGCTTCAAACTCTTTTTCTGGCTCATGCCCTTGGATTGAATCCATTGATCTTGGTCTGGAAAAATGGCCTATTGTGTCTCCACCTTAGATTCTCCAGTTGCTATTTGGTTTTCAATCTTTGTTGGAAGAGTTTTGAAAGTAAGCTAGGCTTCTTCCCATGCTGATACTTTTACCAGTTTTCCTTCTAATTGTTCTTATTTGTTGTAGTTATTGAGTATAGTTGAGGCAAGCACTGAAGAGCACATTAAGGAATATGAACATTGTCTTAAACACACACACACACACACACACACACACACACACACACACACACACACACACACTTCTCTTCCACAATGATTTTCCAGAAGTTGGATCAAATTTTAGAAAAAGTTAAGCCTTTATTTAATCTAAATCAGTTCAACCACCTTAAGTATGGGCACCTGGCAGTGCAGATTTCTTCTCCATGTTAAAGAGTCTCCAGATGTGGGAAATGACTATATGAACTTAAATTAAAAAGAGAAAATGAAAAAAGATCCCCTTATATTACATGTGCCTTTCCGTCCGTATTTTTTATGTTTTTCCCTTCCTCTTTAAAAAATAACAAAAAATATATTTACTGTTGCTGATTTTACCTCACTTTAAAACATCAAATAATGGAAACATTTTTTCTCCCTCTCTTGAGAAAACTAATTAAATAATTTTAACAACAACAACAATTTGATAACATTAAATATGTTCAAAAACAGAAAATTACAACACTGACTATTTTCTTCATCTTTAAATCCTAGGTGAACAGGGTTATTTATTTCTTGCTGTCTTCTTTATAATGCCTAGTCATTAGAAGAGCTTATTCTTGAATTCTTTAAGCTGGTCTCTCCCTATTAGTTGAACTTTGGAAACTCCATTAAATCTATGAGAGCACTGGGCATTATTCACTTATCCAAGTGATTACTTTCCTGATAGAAAGAGTAATAGTTAAGAGGCTATCAGACTTATAGAAAGAGTTCCTCTTGAGCAGAGGACATTTCCTTTCTCTGACTCAGAGCCCAGTATCACCAGCATATGAATCATTCAAATAATTAAGGCAACCAAAAAGCATTTGTTAAATACCAACTTGTGCCAGACACTGTGATAGGCAGTGGAGATACCAATACAAAAGTAAAAAAAAATAATACTCTCAATGATTTTACATTCTCTTAATGTTCAGAAGCACAAAGAGCTGGCAAACATTTAGGGAGAAGAGATTGATACTAAAATAGTATTTTTGATGTTATTGTTTTGACAATTGCACAGTTAATGTTTTCAGATAAGTCTATAAAGGATGATCTGAGGAGGGAGAAAATACTAACAATTATAAGGACCAAGAAAAGCCTTGGGTGGTAACATGTGAGCAGAGTCTTGAAGCTGAGATTTTTAAGCTGTGGAAGTAAGAAAGATATAGTTCAATAGTCTAGATCTATGCGAGGTGATGAGATCCTGAACTAGGAATTTGGAATGGACAGAAGGAAACAGATGTGTGAGAGATTGTGGAAGTAGAATTTATAATATCAGGAAACTTATTAAACATGGCATTTGAAGAAAAAAGAAAATTCAAGGACAATGCCAAGATTTGGAACCTGGATAACTAGAGGACTTGGGTTGTCTTTAACAGAAAGAGAAAATTTTGGAGCTGGAGATAAGTAGGGGAGATAATGAGCACTCTTTTGAACATAGTTTAAAATGTCAATTGGTTATTTATTTGGATATTTCCAGTGTACATTTGGTGATGCAGAGTCTGGAAGTTCAGGGGAGAGATTGGGAATGGATATAAAGATTTGGGAATCATCTGCAAAGAGATGATAATCGAACCCACTAGAACTAATAAGATTACTGGAAGAGTTCAGAGTGAAAAGAAAAAAGGTCCTAGCACAGAATTCTAGTTGATCTCTATGGTTTGGGGCTAGGAATGATAATGAAGTAAAGGAAATTGAAGAGTGGTTAGACAGAAAGAAAGAATGAGAAAAAAGCAGTGTCACAGAAATGCAGGGAAAAGAGAATTTAAGATTAAAGGATGACCAAGAACATTACTTGCTTCAGAGAATTCAAAAAGGATGAGAACTGAGAAGAAACCATTAGGTCCAGTGACTAAAAGATTCTTGATAACATTGGAGGGAATAGATTCACATGAATAATGAAATTAGATAGCAGATTGCAAGGAGTTGAGAAGTGAATGGGAGGAGAGAAACTGAAGGCTTAGTGCACAGAAGGCTTCATCTAAGAATCTGATTGTAAAAGGGATGAATAATTTTCTATTTTAAATATCCATTGTTGATAATTGGATTCTTGTTAGTCCATTCAGGTTGGGAGACTTGGAAGAGGAAATGGTCCGATAGGTTTCTGTATCTATTTTGCCTCTCAGCTTCACCATCACTACCATTTTTTGCATTTAGGCATGACCTCATATAATATCTTTTCCTCTTTGTTATGATAGTTGATGAGACCTGACACTAACCATGAAAAAGTATTAGGACCCTCTACCAAGAAGTGAAGGTTGTGGGAATGAAAGCTTACTTACTGACCCAATCCTGATCTCATCCCTATCAGATGTGTGCAGAAGTGGCAGAAGAGAGATTCATAAAGATCACATGGACCGCTACCCTTTCCAAATTGGGAATCAATGTCCTCCCTTTTTTTCCCTTTTAAACATTATTTTATTTGGTCGTTTTCAAACATTATTCATTAGAAACAAACATCATTTTCTTTTTCTCTCCCCCCCCCCAATGGTGATGCATGATTCCTCTGGTTATCACATATGTCCTCAGTCTGAACTCTTTTCCATGTTGTGGTATTTTCATTAAGGTGTTCATTTAAAGTCTCTCCTCAATCATATCCCCTCCACCCCTGTAGGCAAGCTGTTGCCTTTCCTTGGCGTTTTTACTCCCACTGTTTGTCCTCTGCTTGAGGGTAGTATTTTTTTTTCTCCTTGATCTGTGCTGATTGTTCTGGGACATTGCATTACCACTAATGGAGAAGTCCATTACGTTCGATTGTACCACAGTGTATCAGTCTCTGTGTACAATGTATTCCTGGCTCTGCTCCTTTCACTCTGCATCAATTCCTGGAGGTTGTTCCAGTCTCCATGGAATTCCTCCACTTTATTATTCCTTTTAGCACAATAGTATTCCATCACCAACATATACCAAAATTTGTTCAGCCATTCCCCAATTGAAGGGCATCCCCTCATTTTCCAATTTTTGGCCACCACAAAGAGCACAGCTATGAATATTCTTGTACATGTCTTTTTCCTTATTATTTCTTTGGGGTACACCTCCTCCCTTTTTTGAAGGAGGATAGATCTAGGAGCAGTATTAAAGTGTCTGAATCTTTTAAGGTGAGAAGAGATAGGAACTTTTGATGACAACTCTCTATGACAAAAAGATATACTTTTTTGCCTTGCTTTGTTGTGCTTTGGTCAGGCATTCAGGTCTTTTGCTCTTTGAGTATTCTGGGCTTGGTTCCCAACCTTGGCCAATCCTACCATTCACCTGGAGAGGTTACATGATGACAGTGATGGACGATTGGACATACAGTCACTGGATTAGGGATACGACAAACTTATGTCTCTCTCCTTATTTATCTGGGCACCCAGCTCATCAGCATCAGGAAGGTTTAAAAATTGGTAGCTATCTGTCATCCCCAGTTTCTGCAAGGCACACCTATCGAACTGCTTGCCTCCAAATTCTCCAGACTCTAGTGGAGATTGATTGGCTTTCTATTTCGTTCTTCTTATTTAGAACTTATTTAGTACTAGCTTAATATTATAATGCCTGCAGTGTTAACCTGGTATACTCTAAATTCAGCCATGCCTGGAGCAAAGCCCCACTTTCCCTGACTTGCTTACTGTTATGCTGACTACTTTAGAAAACCAAGAGCAGTGAGTGCAAAGGAAAAGGGGAAAATGTTAATATACCTGGTCAGGATTTCTCTCAATGTTTGGTAGTTTAATATCTTGGCTTGTGTTTACATAAAATACAAATAATTGAAGCAGTCCATCAAAAACAGTTCAGTACTCTATAGGCAAACTAATTAATTCGGTCAATTTTTTATTTTTCTACTATATGACATTGTGTGGGCATGACTAAAGTTCTAGAGGCATGGTACTAAGAATCATAATTTTTAGAATTTCTGTAAATTTTAATTTAACAATTCAAATTCTAAATCTGAGATCTTTGAATCACTGACCAATATTTGGCTCAAAGGCCTATAGATTGACATAATATTAGAACAACTAAATCATATTAATATTCATATTCTTGTGATGGGAAAAAACCTGGATCACAAAAGGAAGCTGTGGATAAATAGTAGAATGTCTTAAAAGTTCTCCTTGGAGAGGCAAAGGAGCCTATAAGGTGACTTTTTTTTCCCTATCAGTTTGAAAGCTTTTTTTGATCATCAAAAAAATAACCACAATGGTATATTATGTTTATAGCTTTCATTCAATTGTGAAATGATAAAGATGCAGTATATTCTTTTATTGTTTGTGAATCTTAATTATTCCCTACTGATATCTTCATCAATAATGCTTTCTATAGATGTTCCTTATTAATATTTTATATAAATGGGGGGAGAAGGTATATTGATAAGTAATTATTGATAATCTCTGGGCCACTTTTGAAGCTTTAACAAAGTTCAATATCTTTCCATGCCTTTTGCCACCTTCATCTATTTCAGATGCTTCATATATCGGACCCTCACTGTCTTAACTGATTCTTTTAGCATCTCCTTGATATACACACGATCCAAATCCAGCTGGTTTTCCTATTTTTTTCTCTTTTGTGCCATTTTAGCTTCCTTTGTAAGAAATTCAGGGACTGTGATGCTAGGGTTCACAGATAGTAGGTCTACTACTCCTGATTTGGAGAAAAAAATCATTAGTAGATTCTTTTTCAAATCTCCATTTTTCTTCTGTTTGTAATCCTCTTTCCATTTTCACCTTTCAATTTTCTTATGATAACTTTGTCTAGTCAATCACTTCTTTGTAAAACAATAATCTTCAGAAACTTCCACTGTCCTTCTTTGTAAAATTTTATAGACTACTTTATACTTTGGCATTGAAATCTCTATTTAGTAGGTGAGTCAAATATTTGATGAGTAAGATACTTTCCAGGCTTCTTTGGTCTCTTTTTTTGTAGCAACTAATTTACACTGGTTTAATTTTTGAAAGAAAACTTTTTATAGTCAGTATCAATTTCACAAAGATACAACCATAGAAATAATTTTGCTCATTGACATCAACTGAGTCATAAAGTGGGAAGATATATGCTCATCAAAGTTGTTTAACACTATTATGGAGAATGTACTATGAGAGGTCTAAATGGAAAAGGAAACTTATAGATGTCTAATATCATATTGATTGCATCAAATTCCTCAATAAGATTCATGACTACTTAGCCTAACAAACCACATAAGAAAAACAAAATGGATTAAAAAATACTGATTTCCTAGGTTATGCCATACTGTGGGTGGAGAATCCATTGAGTTAATACATCATTCCATTACAATCGACGGCATGCAGCTTTCTAACGTCAACACTTTCAAGTACCTAGGCAGCACCATCACCAACCATGAGTCCCTAGACCATGAGATTAATGCCAGGATACAAAAGGCCAGCCAGGCACTCGGGCTGCTGCGCTCCAAAGTCCTCCAACACAGAGGTGTAAGCACTGCGACGAAGCTCAAAGTGTATAACGCAGTGGTCCTCAGTTTGCTCCTTTACTGTTGCAAGACATGGACACTGTACCGGAAGCACATGATGCAGTTGGAGCAATTCCACCAATGCTCTCTCCGGTCAATCATGAGGATCCAATGGCAGGACCGTATCACCAACCAGGAAGTCCTCGACAGCGCCAACTCCACCAGCATCGAAGTCATGGTCCTCAAAACCCAGCTACGATGGTCTGGACACGCCATCCGCATGGACCCACAGTGAATACCAAGACAGGTATTCTATAGTGAACTGTCAGCTGGACTCAGGAAACAAGGCTGACCAAAGAAAATATTCAAGGATCAGCTAAAGTCAAACTCGAAGTGGGCTGGCATTACACCAAAGCAACTAGAACTCACTGCCTCTGACAGAAGCAGATGGCGAACCCACATTCACCATGCCGCCACCACCTTTGAAGATGAGCGACGTCGACATCTTGTCGCTGCGCGTGAACGCCAACAACAGTCCACAACCGCACCTCCCATGACAACTGGCGTCCCATGCCCCGTGTGCCACAAACTCTGCGCCTCAGCCTTTGGACTTCAAAGCCACATGAGGGTACATCAATAGATGATAATACACAAAGACAATAGTCATTCTCGGTCACCGAGAGACTACCACTACTACCATATACTGGGGACAAGAGCTTTAGAAGGACAAGTAATAGGACCCATAAGAGCAAAAAACATAGGCTTGATCAAATTTGATAAGTTGACAAATGTTTTCTGGGCTAAGACACCATTATTGTATGGAGCACAATGAAAGGCACTCTTCTCTCCTTTCCCTCCTCTCCTCTTCCCTTTAGAGGCAGATGTGTGAAGCATGGTGAGAAACTCATATCTCTCTTCTTCCCTCTGGATACTGAGACCAGGAACTTATGGAAATCAGGGGGAAAAAAACCAGAATATGGCAATGTTTTTTTTAAAAGAAAAACATATTAAACAGAAAGATTCATATAGAGATAAAATGAAAGACTGGAGCTAAATTTATTTTGTTTTAGCTAAGTTCAGAAAAGCAGAGTGACAATAATGATTTCAGATAAGGCTATAGTAATTATGGACATGACCAGGAAAGAAAAACAAGGTCATTACATCACACTTAAAATCAAAATAATGAATAAATATTAATACTTTACATAAATGCATATCAAATAGCACAGCATATAAATACGTAAAAGAAATTGTCATTTGATTGGAGGAAGGAATAAATATTGAAACTATAACAATCCCTCAATATACCCCCTTTCAGATCTAGAAAAATCTGGCTGAAAGTTAAACAAGAAAAATGTTAAGATTTTAAATAGAAATTTAGAGAAATTAGAGGTACTAAATCTCTGCTGATTACTGAGTAGTAGTAGTAGTAGTAGTCTCCGAGGATGACGATTGTCTTTGTGCGCTTTCATCTGTGATGTAGATGAATGTGCACAAAAACACTTGTGCGTGAAGGAGATTTAAGGGAAAAGTCGATGCACAGAGACAGTCCCACTCTCTCTGCGTTGGAAGCCTGGGTCCATTGGCATGAAAAATCATTACACATGGAGACTTCCTCGGCTGCATTGGATGGCCGTGTTGTCTTTTGTGCTCCAACATGCCCTAAGCACTCCACAGTGCTTTGCTGTGTCGCCCTCTCAGCCGTTGAACCTTTTTGTTGGTTTCTTCCATCTGTTTGGCCCAAAGCAGTCTTCATATGCTGGGTGAGCAAAGCCTTAGTTCACCAGGGGTCTACAACCCGATGGCTACCCTCACAAGGTTTAGCCAGCCTGTTGAAGCCGTTGCCGGGGGTGTGGCCACTGCCGCATGCTAGCAGCTACTAGGAGCCACAAGTGAGAGCTGGGTGTCAGGTGAGGGTCAGAGGTTGGAGAGCTGCCCTAGGAGGGTATGACAAGCCCTCCATACCAGAGATACTACTCCTCCCTGAGCACCCCATACACCCCACTGAGTATTAATAATAAGGAATTTGTATATCTCTTAGTCATAATTTCACCTTTGTAAAAATTGATGAGGCATTGGGGCTTAAAGACATCTTTAAAAATTTGGAAAATCAGATATACTAAACACATAACTTATTATGATAAATGCAATTTATATTAACTAAAAGACCTTTAGAGGAGATTTTAAAAGGTGACTGGAGTTCAAATAACATAGTTCAAAGGAATGGTATATCAACAAATCATAAAAACAATAGAAAATTTCATCAAAGAAAAAGTGAATAAAACAATATACTAAGCCTTATGCAGTTAAGGTAGTCTTAGGGAAAATTTATATCTTTAAATGCTTTCTTCAACAAAAGAGAGAAAAATATGTTCACAAATTAGGTATGCAACCAAAAAAAATTGAGCAACAAATACAAAATTCCCAACTGTACAACAAAATTAGAAATTTGGAGATTAATAATATTAAAAATAAAATGATCATTGAATTTATAGAAAGGCGGTTTAAAAAAATAATCTGATTTTTCAAAGAGAGAAAATGGGGGCAGTTGGATTCAGTGGACTGAGAACCAAGCCTAGAAATGGGAGGTCCTAGGTTCAAATCTGGTCTCAGACACCTCCTAGCTATGTGACCCTGGGCAAGTCACTTACCACTTCCCCCCCATTGCCTAGCCTTTACTAACTTACCAACATAGTGTTGATTCTAAGACAGAAGGTAACAGTTTAAAAAAACTAAAAAGAGAGGAAAACCAAATTGTTTACATAAAAATAACTTATCAAATGAAGAATAAATTAAAGAAATTTTTGAGAAATCATTTCACTCAATTATATGTTAGCAAAGAGTTAGCTTAGAAGAATAGATGAATAAAAAAAAACAACTTGGCAAAAGAAGATATAGACTAATGTAAACCTTAAAATTTCTTAGACTTATGAATGTTGGAAATTTCCCCATTGGGAAATTTCATACTTGAAAAAATGTCCTACTGATAGTAAGAACTCTATTGGAATATGAAACTCCTTGGCATGGGAGGATCCTTCTCCTCCTTACTTAAGACTACTTTAGGACAGAAACCTTTTGCTAAACAATGGAAAGGGCTTTGACCTATGCTTAAGCATAGAACAGGAAGTTCTTTGAGTCATGATTGATTTTAGAATTGATACAATAGAGATACTTGGAATGACAGAACCAGGTCTTGGAAACTACAATCTCCACCCTATTCAGAGTAACAGGATTTAGGAAGGGCTGCAGCAAAGATCAAGATTTAATTATTTGAGAATATGACCTTCAACAGACATGTGCAAAGGAGACAGACCTCTGGGTGGTCCTGGGTTAAGCTAGAGCCACCATTGGCACAGGGGAGACATCGGCAGTGATTGGTAGATGTGAGAATTGAGGGGAGGGAACTTAGATGGTTTCCTTAAAGATAGTGGGGTCTGAAGACAGGGAGGAGGAAGAGGTTAGGCTCTGGTGGAATTTTTGCTCTGAAGGAGGTCTGAGAGGAGAGAGGTCCTGGAGGGAGAGCTCCTGGAGAGGTCTTGAAGGAGGCTGTGGAAGGAGAACTCAGGAGGAAGTCTGAGAGAAGAGAGGTCCTGGAGGGAGAGCTCCTGGAGAGGTCTTGAAGGAGGCTGTGGAAGGAGAACTCAGGAGGAGCCAGGAGGAGAATTCTCTGGAAACATTTCTTGAAAGGAGGCTCTCTTGAAGGTGGAGCCTGAGGTTGGCATGAGAAGCCTTACCTAGAGAGATCTTGGGTGAGTGATAAAACCAACTGACTGATTTATTCATTTTTATTCCTTTCTTACTTTCTCTTTTTTTCTATTGATTAATCAGTGTATTATAAATTAAATTTCTCTATAAAACCCAGTTGGCTTGGGCATATTCATAAATTGGGAATATATTCCCTGGCGACCATCTTATCTTTATATAAAACCAAGACACAGTAGGAAACATATTTCAGAGGTCATAATTGTTATATATTTCCCTTGCTCCCAAAACATTTTAATTATCACAGTTTATGGCTCCCACTCTCTTATCTACAACTATTTAACGCTCAAAACTATTTTAAATCTAATAGTAATTAAGTAATGCAATATCAGAAAAAAATAGAAAAATACTTAAATAAAATCACAAGAAAAAATGACTCTGGAATCAGATGGAATTATGAGTAAATTCTACCAAACATTCAAAGAAAAGCTGACTCCAATATTACAAAAACTATTTGAAATAATATGAAAACAAGACATATACTTTGTACAGTGAATAGAGTGATGAATTTGGAGTCAGGGATACCCAAGCCTACATAAATCTGCTTAACCTCTCAGTTGTAAAATGGGAATGATTTAGTGACATCTTTATAATGTTTTTGTGAATATCACATGAGAAATTCTGTAAAGCATTATGTAAAGTGCTTTATAAATTTCATAGCTCTATATCAATGCTAGCTGTTGTTACCACTATTACTATATGCCTCCAATCTCTTTCTTTAATACAAATATGCTCTCGATAGAAAGCTGAGGGAAAAATATAGATTAATTTCTCTGATGAACATTGGTGTAAAATTTTTCTATAAAATATTAGCAAAAGAAAAATATATTTAAAAATTATCAGCTGTGACTAGTTTAGGTTTATATCAGAAATTCAGGGTTGATTTAATATAAGGAAGACCAAAATCTCATATATTAATATGAGAATTAAGAAAACTTTGAGAGCTGAGCCAGTGGTCTCTCAGAGGGGAGGATCGCTCTGTCTAGGTGTAGCAGTTGGATGAATAATGGATGAGAGGTGCTGTGTGCTCAATCCTACACACAGCACTCTGCCATGGCATGAGGTTTGTTTATTATATAGGTTCAATGAGTACATACTTTTCTGGCACACAATCAATTTTCTACATACATGTTTCCATAGAACCTAACAACCGATAATAAGCTTAAGGAGATAGTCAATGAAACATTGTTGCTACAACAGAGATGGAGATAAATGACACGGATAGGGTAATTTGGAGGTTAGTCCCTCTTGACCTAAGAGATGACCAGTCAGGAGAATCATTGTTACTTTTGGTCAGCTATCACAATCAATCACAATTATTTAGGAGATGGGTAAAAGGTACAGGGTTAGAGAGTAATTTAATGACAGACCAGATTTGAGGTTTTCCTCAATTTAGAAGTTCTATTTTTTTGGTGTTATTTTAAAGCACCTGGCAATGTTGCCTGGTTTCTGTCCACAAACAGATTCAGTTGGAGTGTGTCCTATAGACCTGGGCTTGAAAGTGATTGATGTTCTTGTTTTGCCTGGCTTATATTGGGAGTAAATGTAACTCTGTGGAGAGGGAAAGGATGGGGGTAATGGATAATGATCTTTAGGTTTTAATTCTGTGAATGTAGTCTTTTAGGGTATTAATCTGGGGGGATTAAGGTGGGATATATGTATGCTAACCCTATAAGTATTTACTCTCATACTATTTCTCCTGAATTGGGGAAAGAATAATAATCATAGCAATTCCATTAGTAGAGGGAGTTAAAGGGAGAAGTCACATAGAAGGGGGTTCAGTGGTTGCCTTATTTTCTGGGGGCTGCTTTGCAGTCTCCATTTCCCCAGACTGTGTCTCTGTCAAACAGCAGGGGTGATGGCTCTCCACAAGAAAACATGAATATATTATCATCAATGTGATATATATTATATGACTATATATAACTGGAAGAAATTTTAAAACAAATCCAGCACTCATCTTTTTTTTAATAAAACTTTATAAATCATAAAAATAAATTCATCTCTCCTTAATAGTAATTGATATGCACCTAAATTGAAGGTAAACATGTATAAAGAAAAAATATAGAAACTTTCCAAAAAGATTAAGGGTAGAGGAAAAATATCCATTATCACCATTATTAAACATATTACTAGAAATTCTAGCTATAGCAAAAACACAAGAAAGAAAAATTGAGGGAATAAATATAGGCAAAGAGGGAAAAAAGCATTGCTTATTCTAGATGATATGATGATTTTTTAAAAAATCCTAAAAAGTGAAATAAAATTTAAACAAAAGGATTAATAAATTCAGAAAGTTTCAGGATATAAAATACATCCACATAAAGTATCAGCAACAAAAACAAAACAAGAAGAGCCAGAAGAGATATCCAATTCAAAATAACTATAGATACAATAAAATATTTATCAGTCTATCTACCAAGATGTTTCCAGGAGCTATATAAATCTAATGAAATACTTTTTGCATAAATAAAGACAGACCTAAATAATTGGAGAATCATTAATTATCCATGAATAGGTGAGATTTGTATAATAAAAATAACAACAGTATTTGAATTATTTTATTCATTCAGTAATTCATTCAGTAATATACCTTTTCTTATTCAGTAAATCAAACTTCCAAAAGAATAGTTTTTAGAGATAGAAAATCAACAAAATTCCCCTGGAGTAACAAGTGGTCAAGAATTATCAAGGGTAATAATGAAAAAAAAATTATCAAACCAAATAATAACATGTATTAGTAATCATTACACAAATTTTGAACTGGTTAAAAAATTTGAAGAGTTTCGTCAGTGGAACATATTAGGTTCACTATATACAGAAGCAAACAAACAGTCCTTAGTAGAGAGCTTATGCAGAGAAGTAGTAGCCAAGGAAGGTTTATTTTATTTGGGACAGTTACATTGATGGTGCAGAGACCCACAGGGGAGTTGATTGACATGTCCTTTATAGTAGCAATGACAGTGATGATTTGATTACAGTTCCAGAACTAGAAGGGGAGAGAAGAAGGCTATAAAGGTAGGCAAATTTATGGAGGCAGTGTGTAGGATGCGGAATTATGAGAACCAAGCCTCTAAATGTAGGTTGAAACTATATTAGCTGATGCTACCACACTGAGTTAGCTAGGGTATCTAATCTGTGGGGCTAGTAAGAAATAGTCTCGAAGACTATGAAATTCTGTTCTATTCAAAAACCTACTATAGGCAGAAGGCAAAAAGCAGAAACAAAGCTTTTGGGTTGGTGACAAAGGGAAAGGTAGAGATCTAGTAAGGTAAAACATTTTCATGGTGCTGCAGTAAGATTGTAGGATTTAGGTTTTCCTGCATTGTTTCCCCTGTTTCCCTCTGTGTGTTTCTTAGGGAATTTGTGTGCAGTAATATAACTGAGTACTTGGACACAGAAAACATTTTGGATTGTAGAGTCTGGATTAGGATGACTTTGAGTCATAATTTGAATCATAGTTTCTTCCTTGTTGTTGGAAAATATAGAATACTATAGACCACCCATTCAAATGGACACAAGAATAGCCCAAAGTACCCACTAGGGGCTTTTGTGAGCAACTTTTTATTCTATTGGAGGATAAGGACAAGTCATGGCATGACGGGTAAAGACTCTTACCAAAGTCTAACCTCAAATGCCAAAGCATAGTCTTGATGCATATAGTTGTGGCAAGATAATGAAGGTTTACTTGTAACAATGGTGAAGTTTGCTTAGTGACAAGAGTTTGTCTAGCATAAAGGAGTCTATTTTCAAGGTTTGTACAATATCAAAGAATCTATTCTCTTGGTTTGTCCAGTCAGCATCAAAGGGAGATAGTCAATCTCTTTTGTTTGGTGACTGAAAGTCTATTCATGATAGAGCCATGTTGGCTGGGATGCAGTTCCTGCAGGGGTTTCCATTGCTCAGAACTACTTTGATGGTCTGAGTTGACCCATGTTCTGATCTGTAGTTTTGGCACTAACAGATTGACAGCAGGAGAGTTCACCCCAAGTTTATGCATGCAAAGGACTTTTATGTCAAGCGCATAACACATCTTGGTTGGGCAAGATATGCTCAGTAGCTATGTTTCAGCTGGGAGCTACTAGGTCTGGGTCTGGGGAACATGACAACTCAGGAAAATGAGAAGCATTAGTAAAGGGTTAATTTTGGTGTCCTGGCAATACCATTCTAAGGAATTTTTATTTTATCTTATTAAGAGGAGGGAGGTAGTGATGAATTTTGAGCAGGCGAATGATGATCATATCTATGTATTTAAAAGATGACTGGCACAAGCGTGAAATATTGATTCAAGATAGGGGAGACTGCAGGCAGGCCGACCTAATGAAGAGGCTATTTTGCAAACAGCTTTAGACATTCCATTGCAGTGACAAAGAGGCTGACTAACTGCATGTGGGCAATCTCTCCTCCCTGGTGCATACTGGCCTCTACTCTCTTTTCTTTTTTAAAAGCAAAATAAAGATTATGTGCTAGTTTTTATTTGGGAAAGGCAATATCTCCCCGAGAATTTCAGACAACTGTCTATGTTGCTCATTCATTCATTCATTCATTGAACACCCAGTTTTTAATTGGATAGGAAGGCAGCTTTTTGCCTTGAAAAATGAAAGGTGGTAGTTGAATTCCTGGCTCTTCATTTGTTTCAGATTTCATGGTAATAAAGATTTCTTGAACAGAATCTTAGCTGAAAAATTGCTAGTTGAATTTTGGCCAAAGTCCAAAGTTTTCTGAATTGCTGATTAACAATCAGCTTTATCACAGTTGGTTCTGACACTTAAAAAAAATGTAAAACAGATGGAATTGGGCTCTTGTGCTTTGGATGACTTGGGTTGGGTTGTTTTTATTTTCCTCCCAGGAAGAAAAGTGAGTTTTCTAATTTTTGTGAAATGAAAAGCAAGTTCTAAATGTAAAGGTGTTTTTGATTTGCAAAGCCTTGGTGTTCATATGTGCATGATTTAGAGATATAAGAAAAATAGAAAAATTACCTTCTCTAAATAAGTTGTTTAGAACAAGGTTGCTGTTTCTAGCACAATAGAAAGCAGGGTCATACTAGAATATTTCTAGAAGCAACAGATATCACCATTAAATAATTGTCACTTGTGATCAGAGAATATACTAAGAAGTATGAATAGCATCATTACCAATAGAGCAATTTTCAAAGGTATTCAGGCCAGATTTTGCCATGGTTCAGTATAAATGCTTTCCCCTGGCTTCAAATCTAACACCAAATACCCTTCTCTGTTTTTATAGAGACCTAAGATAAATGGAAGTGAAATCAGAGGACTGAAGGTAGGACTTGGTTTTAACATTCAAGTATATTATACAGGATGTGATTTTGACTTAGAAGATATATCTTGATAAAACCTCCAGCAACATAATTTAATCATGATGATGATGGTGATAACACCTTTATGTAGCAGTTTAAAATTTGCTCCCAAGAACCTGGTGAGAGAGTTAGTATGACTATTATTATCCCCATTTTACTAATGACAAGACCAAGATTTAGAGAGGGTAAGCAATTTACTTAATCACCTTGGAAAAGCTACCCACAATTTGGACTTGGATTTTCTGACTCCAAGTCCTTTTTTTCTATTTAAAATCAGAACAATATTAATTTAACAACTTTGTGGGTGTAATGTTTTACTAGTAGTAGTGATGTGTGTTATGTTATATGGAATTCAAAGCCAATCCATATGTGCCCTGAAATCTGGGGTGAAGAATAGACTACATTTTGGGAAGTTGGTTATTTAAATTTACATGATGATTTCTTTTGTGATATAAATTATCAGTCCCTGATATTTGTTGATTTTTCATATAGTCAATTTACTTAATTCGAGGTATACTTCCAGTTCATTTCTACCATGGAAAAACTTTGTGAAGCTATGCATAATAATTCACCAGAAGTAGAGATTGAGAAATGCTGATTCATTTTAGTCATCTATGATTTTATAGAAACAAAGCTTGTGAGACCTTGTTAAAGTTTTCCCTGAAGAAAATCAACTTGGATTTCCCCACAAAATACCGATTCCTATGAAAGCCAGATAAAATTAGCTCCTTGCACATTTCTATAAAGTCTACAGCTTGCTTTGTATAATTGAGAGTATAGTCCTCAGAATCTTTCTGAATCCTCATCTGTATATATCATAATTCAAAACCTTCTGGAGAATGTGTCCAGGATTTACAATATATTACTGCCCCCTTCAGTGCAATGGCCCCTATTCAGATGATTAGGGATTCAGGAATATAGCCAAAGTAGATTATAATGGCATCTTGACATGGGTGAAAAAAATGCAGAAGACCCCGTGATCTTAGGTAGAACGGAGGATTAGAGAAGTCTGCCTTTTATTGATTGATAATTAGTTTCTTTAGTGATTTAGTTCAACAAAATGCTTCACTGTAACTCTCTGGAGAAAGTAGTAGAATAGGGTGTGATAGTACCCATTTAAAATGTGAGGAAATTGAAACTCAGTGACTTGCTTAAGGTCTTCTACTTAATAAGTGTCTGAGCTGACATTCAAACCAAAGTGCCATTGAATCTTGCCCAAGAATCTGGTATTCATGACAGATATTATTCAGTGATACATTATGGAGAAGGTTGTTGTGGTTGAAATTCTTTTTAAATGAAATTGAGGTATTTGAAGAGGACTATCCCTTTGACAGAGGTGAGGTATATAATGAAATTCTATACACTATCAACATCTGTAGTAGGGGTGTAAGGCCAGATTGCCATTGGTTTTATGCCAGTTGTAGGTCTTTTGTCACTCCCTGGGTCAAGCAACATCTATTAAGAGTTTTTATTTGTGTCTTTGTATCCCCAGGGCCTGGCACAGTTCAGGCCCCTAATAAATACTTTACTGAATTAAATTAAGCAGAATTTTTTTATTAACTTTTTGGCCAATGCAACTCATGAGATGCTGGCATGGCTGAGCAATGGCAGATCTTGCTTTTCAATGGAAGCAAAAAGCATTGGGTCATGGAATTGAAAGTCAGAGTGATGAAATGACATTTCAATATTGTACTTTGACTAAGGCACTGCCAGTAAAAAGCTTTTTACTGACATCTTCCTTCAGGAGCTTACTTTTGGAGTACAATGAAAACCATAGCCAATACTAAAGAGTTTATCCACTGGTCCCTCTGATCAATCATTAGTGATTCAAGGTCAGCAAAGTGAGCTAACATCCACTCCCAATTTACCACCTCTTTGAGCAGTACAGGTTTCCCTAACTGACTTATGAACTGGAAGAAAACCACAAGCTCCTTCATCTGAAGAGCTGGCCTTTGGTAGGGCCGTCCCTAGAGTGTATGGGTTGGGGCAAATCACACAGTATCCTGCTAATATTTTTATGTGGAAGAGATCAAATTATAAGGAATAAGGAATGCTATGAACAACTGGAAGTAAGATTGTCCAGAGAGGGCTGTGCAACTCTAATAGATGTCCCTTTGACAATGGGAAGATATTATGGATATATTTATGCATGTAGACCCTAGGTCCTTTTTTAAACCCTAATCTTCTGTCTTAGAGTCAATACTATATATTGGTTCCAAGGTAGAAGAGCCATAAGGGCTAGGCAGTAGGGATTAAGCCCAGGCAAGTGAGGAGTGACTGAGGCCAGATTTGAACCCAGGACACCCCCCCCCCATCTCTAGGCCTGACTTTCAATCTACTGAGCCAGCTGGTTTATCTTTGTGGGCATGGGGAGAAAAATGCTTTTTAATTCTAAAGTTCAATAGAAATGTGAATGATCATTGCAAGTACTATGATATTCTGAATGGAATGTATGTGGATGGATAGATTGAAAAGTTATCATTGCAACCTCTGAAATAGTTTCACTCTTTGATATGATTGACGATCATGGGAAGACAATATTTCTCAGTACATTGTAATAATCGGGTCAGATGACAGAAACAAGAAATCCCTCACTTCATTCAAGGTCCAGTTCAAGGACCACCTTCTATATGAAGCCTTTTCTGATGCCCTCAACTTCTAGTGTCCTCTCAGCACTTGGTGGTACAATGGATTGTGTACTGTGCCTAGAGTTAGGGAGATCTGAGTTCAAAACCAGCCTCAGACACTTATTAGTTATGTGACCTTGGGCAAGTCACTTAACTTCTATCTGCCTCAATTTTCTTATTGTAAAATGGGCATAATAATAGTACCTATTTCCCTACACCAACTCTGTTATCATGAGGAGCAAACGAGATATTTGTAAACTGCCCAAAGAGTGCCTGGCATGTAATAAAGGTTTAATAAATGTTTTTTCCTTCCTTTCTTCCTCTCTCCCTTTCCTTATATTTAAATAGTTTGTGTTTATTTTATATTTTTCTGTATATATACACACATATATTTCACACATATGTATATATGATAATAGACTTTCAAAGACTAAGTTGGAAAGGACTTTACTAAGACTTCATCTAGTCAACCCTTTTTATTCTATAGATGAAGGAAATGAGGTTTAAGGAGGTTAATTACTTGCCCAATATCACACAATAAGTAAAAAAGGCAGGATAATTCAAAATTCAGTTTAAGTATTATTTTCCACGTGAAGTCTCCTCATTATTTCAGTTGATAGGCACTCCCTCTCTACATATGTTTATTTTGTATTTTTTATATTTATTCTCTCTCTATCTTCCATATACATATATGATTATGTACATAGATTTAGAGATATGTCAATTGGCTTCTCCAATTTAATACAAACTAATTGAGAGCAAGAATTGTTTCATTTTTTGGTCTTTTTCTCTCCAGCTCCTAGCTCATTGCTTGAGATATGGTAGGCATATAAGTGCTTGTGGATGAGATGATTGATGATGATCAATAAATTTGATATACATCTTTGTATGGATTGCTATGAGTAGTTTCAGGTTCCTATAACTGTTGACTGCAAAGATTTCACAACCTCTAGCAGAGGCATGTCTGAGAGGTAAAAGAAAGAGCTCTGAAAAATATTGTCAATCATTGCCAGGTCTTTTAGTGTTCAAGATGACCAAAATTTTAGGCAGCCTAAAATGTGGCTGAAAGGCAGGTCAGCACATATTTATTATGCACATACTATGTAGCAAGCACTGTGCTATGCTGAGCACTAATGATAAACATGCAAGCAAAAAAGAAAGATGGTCCCTGCCCTCAAGGGAAGACAAGACAGAAAAGGGAGTTAAAAACTGGGGAATGGAAACCATGTGGGGTCATGGTTTTGAAGTTCAAAGGTCAAAAGCAAAGCCAGAAGAGGAATGAAATTGGACTGACCTGGCCTTCTCCCCCAAATAGAGGCCTTAGGAGGAACTTACTAATGAGAAAAAGAGGCTAACATGCCAGGCAGATCTTCCAGGCAGTAAACACTGAGAGAGGTAAAGACTTCAATAGTCAATAAATCCAATCTAATAAACATTTTTAATCATATGCTATGTGCCAACTAGGACAGCTAGGTGAGCCTAGAGTTGGGAAAATTGATTTCCCTTAGTTCAAATCTGGCAGTATCTTTGCCAAGAAGACCCCAAATAGGGTCATGAAGAGATGATCATGATTGAAATGACTGGAAAAACAGCAATCACATTTGTTTGTGCAGGCACTGACTGGGGTAAACTCTAGTGATACAAATAAAAAAGATAGTCCCTGACCTCAAGGAGCTTACAATTTAATGGAGAAAGACAATGCACACAAAGAAGCTAAAAAGGGGAGGAACATGATGGATTGAAATCAAGTAGAGTGACTGATGGGAAATGCAGAGTTGCTTATAAATTATGAGTCCTGTGTAAGAGGAGATACTGGAAGGAATCTTTTTGCTTTGCTCTCTATTCTTCCAATTAGAAGGGAGAGACAACTAAGATGTTGAGAAGGTGAAGCAATCTCCATGAAGTTGAGATTTCTGGTGATGAACTTACCCTGCTGAAATGATGAGATTTATAGTATTTAGACCACACAGAGCATCTGGCAAGAAATTAACATTCTCTAGAAAAAAGGAAATTCACCCAGAAACAATAGATATCCAGAACTGCACAGTTTTACCAAAATAGGCTTTTCCTGAATCCTTATTTCTCCTTACTTTCACAAAAGAGCCCTAAAACAACTCTATGATGTGCCACTTAAAAAAAAAACCAGACTAGTAGTTCTAGTTCTTCCTAATTCTATTTGCCCCCTAGAGATAGAGTGAGAGAGTACCTAGTCAGTCTAGGAATATGAGAATGAAATCAATAAATCAGTCATTGAGAAAAAGAACTAGTATCTTTTAAAAAATACTGTTGGCAAAACATCCAAACAAAATGAGCTCAAATCTAGGCTATTCATCAAAGTGGTGGTGGTGGTGGGGGCAAGTAATTAGTTGAAATATAGGTGAAGGACTAATGATTTATTTGTGGAAGGCCAAAATGAATAAGTGTATAGTAGCAGCTATTAGTGGTCTATTACAAGAAAGAAGGAGTTGAGTCAGAGGAATTGGGTTATTAGACTGGAATTTGGAGAACTGGTTAGGAAATCCCACCTCTAAAGAGAAAAGAAAACAAAGAATCATTAGTCATTGAAAAACTGAGAAATCTAGTTAATGGAGAATAGATAAGACATCATCAGGAACTTAATCATAAGGAAAAAGATTTACTAAGAAATGTCAGAATGAGAAAAATGGTAAGATTGAGTCAAAGCTGAGTGATTAACCTAATATTTTTCATATTCCTTCTTCTTAGGGTTAGATTTAGTCACTGAATCTGGCTAACTGTATAGTTTGAGGGTTAATTTGACCTACCCGTGACTATTAGGAAAGTGGCATATACAGAAAACCAGGCAGAGAATATTAATGAAAATTCTCCTTTGAGCAACCACGGTTGTTAGCAGTATTAGTTCAAGAAGCTGTCAGCACCATGGTCAGAGGAGAGAGTTTAGTGGGAAGTCCCTGATTCTCTTAGCATTAAGGCTCTGAAATGCCACAGAGCTGCCTCCAGATGAGCTGCTTTGGGTCACTCTCATAACAGAAGTAAGTAGTGGCATTAGCTAAGGAGAAAGTTCAGTTGCCAGAAGATAATCAGGCTGGCTGACTTTCCGGCCTTAAAATAGTTTGGATTGTCTGCAGAGCAAATGAAACCCAGGTAAATGTCTGAGGCTTGGCATTAAAACTGTTCTTTAGGTTTTCCAAGGAGAAGTTTTCTTGGCACGTATATATCCTTGTACTTCTTCCCTATTGTGCTGACCGACAATAAGGCAGCTTGGGATGAATGTGTATCTCTGTGTCTCCTCCCTGGAAGTATATCTTTTAGAAGCACTTCGTGCTATTCCTATGGCAAGCAGTCATTTTTTGGTCAAGGGTTGAATCTGTGATGATAAGGCCATTAAGAAAGGATTTAGGCTGCATTGCTGAGAAGCTGACTATCTGAGACGACATCACTCTAAGTGTGTGTGAAAGCCCAAAATGTAACAGAAAATCTGTTTGAGGTTAACTAAATGCTAGTGGATTTTGAAAAGGGAGAGTTTTGTAGAGGAAATGTGGCACTATAATCTCTGGCATCAGCTATTGCTGCTGCTGTTGGTGGTGGGTGGTTTAGGTTAGCTGACAACAGTAATTGGTTGGTTTGGGAAGACTTCCTTTTAGATACCTGAATCTTCTGAATCCACATATTTCCTGAAGAGACTTGTGATCTTAATTTTATTTCCCATCTTGGTTTCCTTACTGGAAAGAGACATTTTAAATTTTAAATCATCAAGTTGTTTTCTGATAACAATAAATCTTTATATAGTTTGAATAATAATAATTATAATACTAACAGCTCATTCATATTTATATGGTGCTTTAAAGTTTGCCATTCACTTTATATAAATGTTCCTGCTTCAGTAATTAATATGACTCACTTATCCAATAGCTTTTTTGGAACTGAGGATCTAGATATGTAGACAAGAAAGGCCAAGTCAGGCATTTAAGAGCTTTAGGGAACTTGAGAAACCATGTTTTTGGCATTTTGATTTTTAAAAAAGTTCCATTGATGTCTTTCATTTTTACATCCTAGTCATTTATGGAAATGTTTTCTTCCTCCTTTCATTGAAAGAATTAAAACCCCCTTTCAACAAAAGAAAAACAAAAGTAAAACTCTATATCATGTAGACCACATCTAACAAAGTATTTGATATTCCACTGAGACAAAAGTACATTTTATTATTTGTTTACCAGGCTCATTATGAAAAATTTCCCTAGTTATTTAAAGTTTAGCTTCTTTTTGGTGATCTTTCTATTTACATGATTGCAGTCATGTAAATTGTCAGATCCTTAAATTTCATAGATAATGACTAAATGAATCAGAGAGGTGAAATTACTCACCTAAAATCATGTCATATTATGAAGGAGTAAGGATTTAATTATCAACCTCTCCCTATCATTGTAGGTAGATATTCAGCAAAAAATAAAAATTTTCTCTAATGTTCTGCTAATATAGAAAAATAGTCTTTTGATTTCATGCCCAATACTAGAATAAAAGTAATTCTACACATATTACATTGGTATCAGTGCAGGAAGATAAATTTTAGGGTTTTTTTAAAAACATATTTTGTAAGCCCAAATAAGTACTTATCATTGGGAAGGTTATTATTTTTAAGCTTTTTAATTCACTGACTCACATGCTGTAGTAATTCATGCAAAGGAGGCTCTGAACTCTTTTGCAATATGCAGATTTGTGTGCAAATGAGCGTTACCTATGGTGTTCTACTGAAGCGTTTTTCTTTGATGTACGTTTCTGACACTCTGAGATTGTAAAGAAGAAAATAACTTTAAAATTTTTAAGAAACCTTAATTGAAGTTAACATAAAAGAAGATACATGGTGTTAATTGGTCTGTTTCAGGCATAATTTGGGCCTTTGAGACCATGTCCCTTACCCCCTGCCAAAGTGTCAAGACTCACATCTTTAATTCAACAATCTTTGTATTAATTACCTCTGGATAAGGTAAGCTTTGATTGCAAGTCCTTTATTGTAAAATTGCAGTACATTGCCTGCTTTAAGATAAATAAATTAGGGCTGAACTCAAAAAAATCTCCATCCAACTGTGAACGCGAAAGTACATTTACGCATCAAATGACAGATGAAAGAGCAGGTTTCATCAGACTTGCTTAATAGGAGAAAAATGTTTTCATTTTCTTCCCCCTTGCCCATATTTTGGTGCACTTGTATATGAAATTCTGGTGCACTGACAGAGATATTGTGGTGCAGTATATAGAGTGTTAGAGGTAGTGTAAGGAAAATTTGGGTTCAAGTCTTTCTTCTAAAACATACTAGCTGGGTGACTGTGGATAAGCCACTTTACCTTTCTAAGCTCCAGACAATTCTCTAAAACTATGACAGACAGACCAGTTGCAATATGTTTTGTGGATGGAGTTCTTCTACATGTAAAATCCTAGTGATGCATTGACCAAAAGTTTCTAGTAAGCCAGAAGTTAGGTTACTAACATATTCTGATTTAAAGATATTCTCTTGGAGGGGAGGGATGGAGACTAATCTTCTGGAAATCTATCCCTGGCAGATAAATGTGCTCATTTCCTTTGAAAATAGCTTAACATATATGATAAAATAAAAGATTATTTTAATTTATTTAAAATAAGTGAGAAAAATTCATACGGATTCCATAGAATTTTATCCAGAAGGACCAGAAAGAAAATTGGACTTGAAATGGGAAGACAAAGATTAAGTCCCAGGCCCCTAATTATTCACTGTGTGATTTGGGGCATGTTGCTTCATCTCTCTAGAATGAGAAAAAAAGGTTCAATTCCTTAAAAACAAACCTCACTTATTGTTGAACTTAGAAACCTAATTATCCAATACCAAAGTGATAGTCTTGCTATCCTGCTGGTCAGACCACAACTGGGGTATATATTTAACTGTAGGCACCAAATATTTGGAAGACATTGTCAAAATAGAATATAGCTAGAGGAGGGTAACTGGGGTTGTGAGGGTTCTAGAACTATTATCATATGTTGATGGGCTTAAGAAACTAGGGAAATTTAGATTAGAGAAGACTTAAAGAGGGCATTACAGTTGCCTTCCTTTATTTTGAAGCATGTCACCTGGAAGGGGGATTAGACTTATTCTTCTTAACCTCATTGGACAAAACTAAAATCAAGGAGTAGAAGTTGCTGAAAGATAGATTTCTACTTGACAAAAGAAAAAACTCTGACAATGCAAGTTGTCTAAAACTAACATGGGCTCCTTCAGTAGGTGGTGAGTTGTTCATCTCTGGAAGTAGTCATGCTGGACAACCATTTTTCAAAGAATTTATAGAGGATGTTCTTGCTCATGTCTGTGAAGGGCATCCTTTTCAATTCTTAGACTTTATAATTCTTAGTTAAATTTAATATATCATATATCATATCACATAATACATCATATATTATAATATAAGTTAAATAAAATATAGTTCTTAGAACAAATTGATTGGAAAGAGGAAAAATGAAGTTTAACAGTTTATTTCTTTAGCATTTTGCCTAGTATCTAATAATACTCAATTCAATTTGGCAAACATTTATTAAGTACCTCCTCTATGCAGGGCACCGGCACTGGATAGACAAAAAAGGGTAAAGTCTCTCCTTAAAGAGTAAGTTGGTCAACCAAAATTTATTAAGCACTTTCTATGTGCCTGGAAATTTACACTGACAGTAATGTGCTATTCATTCAGATCTTACTTAACCAAGAAGAGCGTAATTTGTGCACCAGGAATTGGGTGGATAAAAATATATAGAATACACTTTTTCTGTACACTGAGGTCTTACAAACAAGGAGGAATCATAAAATAAAATGAGATAACATACATATAGTACTGTGCTTATCTTAAAGTGCTAAGCAAATGCTAGCTATGCAATGTATACACAGCTAGCATTATATATATGTATATACATATATGATTAACCATATCAAAAATACCATGTAATAAGTACTGTTGGAAGCTAAATGGCTGGTGGGAGCTTCCCTTTTCCAATCTCTTCAATGGAAACTCCTTTCTCTAGAGTAAGAGCCTTAGATTCTGCAAAGAGCACATCCTCTAATTCTTCATTCTAATTCATCTGCAACTGTCCCATTTGCTCCTTTTTACTCAAAGCAATGAGTGAAAGTTCTCTTTAGTCCTATATAAGGGCCAGAGCAGCACCAGCAAGTGCTTGCTCAATGCCCAGAATTTCACTACAGGCAAAGCACTGAGCTAATGATGTTTAATTGCTAAAATTTGGTCCTTGGTCAATTGAGCATTCTTCACTTTCTCCTGTAAGTGTAAATGAGACCCTAATGCAGTCTGAACTCTTCTTAAATCCTAAATGTATGCTTTCCACATAATCATTAGTAACTTCTGATTAGATACAGATGTATAACAAGTCATCATGCTTTGCTTTTGGCTTCTAATCATTTGTAATATAATGATCATGTAGCTCTCAAGTGATTCCTATCAATTGCTATAGTCAAATGACTGTCAACTAACTTTCTTTGTTGACTTGCACAATGCTTTGAATTCTGCTAGTTATAGAAATTATTGCTAGAGCCCACCTGAGTTCCCTTTAGCCTTTTCTCATACAGCAGCTAATTCAACTATTTCTATCTTCTTGTTACTCTGGGTTACAGTAGAACATTCAATTTAACCCAATTTAACAAATATTTATTAAACCTCTGTTGAGTGCACAATACTGTGTTAGGCAATGGAGAATATGTTTGATTTGGATAAAGAAAGATCCCTGTCCTTATCAAGTTGTCAGTGTAGAACAGAGGAGGCATGGTATGATGGAGAGATTATGGGCTCTGGAATCAATGGACCTGGGTTAGAATCCTGCCTTTGATGTCTACCTTAGTTTTCTCTGAGTTCCAGTTTTCTCAAGTATAAAAAAGTATTGGACAAGATGACTTTTGGAACCCACTCAAACTCTAGCCCTCTGTTTTCAGGGTGATAAGGGAAGATAACATCCACTTCTCAGACATACTCAATTATGCCATTTCTACAGGACCATGATCTTCATCTTTTTTCCACCAGAAGATTGGACTCTGCCTTTGGAACTACACTAGTTGCAATTGTCCTTATCTGATTTGGTTCTAGACTTCCACAATAGTACCTGGCTCTCTCCTGACATATCACCACATCGCTTGGTGTTCTCTCTACCAGTGATATCATGGCTCTGGTCTGCAAAAAGTAATATCCAACAAAAAACACACTTGTCTGAGATTTAATTCAATTTTAAAAATTGTTAAATGCCCATAGCGAACGTGCCATGAAAAGCATTAATCTTGGAATGTGAAAACACTCACTGCATTCAAGGTGTTTCTACTGCAGGATGTTTTGCTGACCTATGGTTTTTTTAAAAACCTTTTAAAATTATTTTATTTTGTTTTTAAACTTTTAACTTCCATCTTGGGATCAATGATGTGTATAGTTCCAAGGAAGAAGAGTGGTAAGAGCTAGGCAATGGAGGTTAAGTTACTTGCCCAGGGCCATACAGCTGGACCTGAATCTCCTATCTTTAGGCCTGACTCTCAATCCACTGAGCCACCTAGCTGCCCCCCCCCCCCCCCCGTTAGTGATCTTGCTAGGGATTTGGGAGAATAAAAATTAGAATTATAGCAAAAGAGAAGAGGAAACTAGAACCTAGAAAGTTGAAGAGACTTGCCTGAGATCATATAGGTTGTAAATAGATCTAGAATTTGAATTCTTTCAATCGAGCACTATTTCTGTTATGCCTCACTGCCTGCCTAGCCTCCATTGTTCCATTGACATCTGACACCAAGGCTCTGGATACAAAGTCTGATTATTATAAGTGGCTCTGCTCATGACTTGAAAGATGTTGGAATTTGAAGTGTCCTTAGTGGATGGGAAAAAAAATTAGGAGCAAGGTGCAGAGAGATTTTTCGGTTACTGCTGCTTCTGCCATCATTTGACACCAAATGCACTTGCAAACCTGACTGGTAAAGTTAAACGAGTTCAAAAGGGAAGAGAAGAGCATTCTTGGATCTAAGCACAGCTCCAATCAGCATAAGGCACAATACTGAGGCCTTTTGTGTCAGACTGCTAATCAGCAGAGGTGAGTGTTTTAGCATATTTAAACAAGTACAGGGCATCCATTAATCAAAAGACTGAACCAGAGGACCAGAGGACTCAAATGAAACGAGTTTTTTTTTAAACTTTTTTTTTTGTGCTGGCTTGATTTTTTTTTCTCTTTGTGATGATATAGATTTAAGGTAGAGGCTTAGAAGGAGAGGATAGGCAGAGACAAAAGGATAAGAGAAGGGAAAATTTAACATCCCCAATATCAAATTAGACCTGACTAAAGTATGAACCTAAAATAATTCTACAGAAATGGCTTATAATGCTTCCATTTCCTGTAATAAATTATATCATATGATAGGGAAATTATATTCATATTCAGCTAAGACTTGAATGCTTGTGATAATGGTACCAGACACCCAGACAAAATCATAAAGTCACATTTTATTCCTTCATCTCCTTCATTCTCTAAAACCAATAAGCCAATAAAGCCCATTTCCCCCCTTTAAAATCTCTCTTCTTCATCCTCTTCTCTCCATTTCAAGTATTAATACTGTAGGTCAAGTCCTTATCACCTCACATCTGAATTACTGCCCTGGTCAGTACTGCACTCCTAATTGCCCTCAATTTCTACTCATTCCAATTCATCTTGGATACTGTTATTGGAATGATATTCTTTAAACTTGCTCTCATCATGTTATTTCCCCTTGTACAAAAACCTTCTACAGAACTCAACTGTCTAAAACTTAAAACTTATAAAATTCTAGCCTATTTTAGTCTTCCATAATTTTTCCCTTTCTCATTATGACAACTTTATTTCTTATTATTCTTAAGATAAACTTTCTGTTTCAATAACCTCATTGGTCTCTTGAACATACCATGCTCACTTGTTTCTTTGTTTTTTTTTTTAATGTTGTTTCTCTTGCTTAGATTAACATTGACTTCTCCAACATCATCAAAATCTTACTTATCTGGTAAGGCCTAGTTTAAATCCTATTTCATTCAGTCTTGTCTATTAAGGCTTCATTTGCACCACCAAACCTGAAAAGCTTAGGGCATGACTTGGTGACTGAAGGGCTCAGATTCACATGTATTCAGCCCAAATCTACAATAAACATTGTTTTGTGTGACACTTGATCATCTCTTGCCATGATATTAAAAATGAGTTTAAGTAAAGAGACAATCATTTTTATTGCTTACGTGCAAATGTTCATTGCAGAAGATGAGGTGGATAACGTCTAGGAAAAAACTGACAAAGTCGTCCAAACTAAGTTAACCTTTTTTTGTGATACTTGGTGAATCTACAAACTTGGGCAGAAAGAAAATCATGAAAATGATGGTGAAAACTATGACTTGGGAACAAGAAATGAAAGGAGCCAAAGACTTATTATCCACTATTTAGAAGTCTCTGGAATTTGTATCATGAATTCTTTCTTCAAGAACATAGAATACTTTGGAGTTGGTGTGTAGAGAAGAAATAGCTGGTTACAGATGCAATTGTAACTTCAGAATTAGATATCTACATACAATTGGACAACTGATGGATTAGAGTAAATAATGGCCAAAGTAAAATCCAAATTAAAAGAATAAAGATGAGAAAATGTTTTGTATAATTGCTAGAGATCTAAGTCAACCTGTAAAAGCAAGTTGTCAACCCTGAAAATGGGAAATGGCTAGAATAAGACATGATTTTGACAATCACCTCTTCTTAGAAAAGTTTAAGTGATTCAAAATTAAGCATGATGAGGAGGATGGAAAAGCTCAGAAACTAATTCAGACACTTGACACTTGATTTCCTTTCCCAGTAGAGAGACATGGCAGCTGGGAGCAGCACCTATTTAAAGTATTTTAAAAAACTGAGAGAAAGATGATGGAATACAACAGAGCATTATTACTTTGTTCGACAGGAAAAAATAAGCAGTTTAGAAGAAATAAGCTTTTGGCAAGGTTGGCATAAATTAAGTCGGATCATCTTTAGATCATTTGTAGATGAAAACCAAAGGAGCATAATGAACAGATGTGGAAATTGACTATTGTCTGTGGGCATTTCTAATGGTCTGTTTTTATCTTTAATAACAGTATAATCACTACATTTGGCCTTTCCCTACCAGTTATGACTTGGGGAAGTGGCAATGGAACTTAAGAAGATGAGGTTAGGAATAGTATCTGGGTTTATACAAATGTGCACAGAAGAAATCCATGGCAAAGGTGACAATTTTAAGGATGTTCAGGGAACAATTTTCAAAATATCTCAAGGATAAGCTTCCTAAAGAATGGAAAAGATCATAGTTTATGCTTAATAGGTAACCCAGAAGGAGCTGGCAAAGACTGGACTTTCTTCCTACTTTCTTAATTCTGTAAAATATTTATGATAACAATCTGTGTATGTACAGAGTGTGTTCTTAATGACAATATGAGAAATGAACAAGGAGCTGATTTTTCTTTTTTTTTCCTTCTCTCCAATTATTTGTCTTTTTTGGCCTTCTGTCTTTTTTAAAGTTCAAAGATTTTATTTTCCCAATTACATGTAATGATAATTTTCAACATACATTTTCTAGATTATAAAATCCAAACTATCTCCCTTCCTTCCTTCTCTCCTCCCACACAGAGATGGTAGGCAATATGATCTGGACCATACATGCATTATCATGCAAAACACATGCCCATATTGGTCCTTATTGTAAGAGCACACTCATATAAAACCTGAACTCCAAAATAAAACCATGAAAGAGAGTATGCTTTGGTCCACATCCATTAAACACCAACAATTCTTTCTTTGTGGGTGGATAGCATTCTCTGCCATTAGTTCTTCAGAATTGCCCCAGATAATTACATTGCTGAGAGTAGCCAAGTTTTCACAGTTGATCATTGGTGTTGCTGTGCACAATGTTCTCCCGGTTCTTCTCATTTCACTCTGCATCAGTACATGTAGATTTTTCCAGCTTTTTTTCTGAAATCAACTTGCTTATCATTTCTTTTTTTTTTTAAACCCTTACCTTCTGTCTTGGAGTCAATACTGTGTATTGGCTCCAAGGCAGAAGAGTGGTAAGGGCTAGGCAATAGGGGTCAAGTGACTTGCCCAGAGTCATCCAGCTAGGAAGTGACTGAGGCCAGATTTGAACCTAGGACCTTTCGTCTCTAGGCCTGGTTCTCAATCCACTGAGCTACCCAGCTGCCCCCTTGCTTATCATTTCTTAAAGCACAATAGTTTTTTTTATTATCAATATATACCATAATTTGTTTAGCCATTCCCCAATTGATGGACATTCTGTTAATTTCCAATTCTTTGTCATCACAAAAAGAATTGTTCTATTTTTGTACAAGTAGATTCTTTCTCCCTTTTTATTATCTCTCCGTGATAGAGACCCAATAATGATATTATAGGATCAAAGGATATGCACAATTTTATGGGCTTTTGGGTATAGTTCCAATTTGTTCTCTAGAATGGTTGGATCAGTTCACAACTCCACCAACAATGGTAGCTGATTTTTCTCCAAATAATGACAGTAATAGCTTCATATAGAAAAGTAATGATACTGTGATATCTACTTTTGTTGATATTTGAAAGGCATTTAACTTGCTAGTGTAAATATTTCAAAATATTTAATAAGAAGGTAAATGGATGCAAATAGTAATATAATTTTCTGTTGCAAATGACTGAATATTGGCATCAAGAAAGGAACAAACACTCACTTAAATATCTGTATCAGGTTAGGATGTTCTGGGTTGCGGTGAAGTGGAAAAATCTTTGCGTTTTCCAAATGCTACTTTTCATGGATGATTGAGTTCTATACCTTGAAAATTCTACAAAGCCTTCTCAATGAAATCACCCTCATTTCTTAGAATCTCTAGTTTCCTTCAAACTCAGTCTAAGTAGTTTCTTCAATAGAAGGCCTTATCTGCTTTCTTCAGATGCTAGTACCCTTCTCCTGCCAACTACCTTCTTTGTATTTTGCCTTTACCATATATACTCTTTGCACATGTGTCCCCTGTTAGAATGTAAGCTCCCTGAGGGGAATTATGTTTTCATCTTTTTTACTTTGTACTTTCAGAGCCTACTAATAACAACAATAATAGCTTGTATTTGCATAGCACCTAGTATGTATCAGGAATTGTGCTAAACACCTTACAAATATCTCATTGATTCTTGTCACAATCCTAGGAAGTAGAGGCTATTATTATCCCTATTTTTATAGTTGAGTGACTTGCCCAGGGTCATACAGATATTAAGTTTATGAGCCTAGATTAGGACTCAGGTCTTCAGAACTTCTGCCTTTGTTCTCTATCTACTGTTCTGCTTAGCCTAGCAGAACACCTGGCACATAGTAGGTGCTTAATGAAAGCTTATTGATTGATTGATCCAGAATTATTCAAAGGAGGTTAGCCTGTCAACACTGAAAAATAAAGGGGATGGACAATGCATACTTCCCAGTCTATGACACATAGTTGGACATAGAGCTCATTGAATTTCATGTATGTAGGGCATCCTAAAAGTTTTATTGCAGTCATAAGTTATTAAAATTGAATGTTGCACTGCAGCTTTTGAGACATTCTGTATGCATATGTTGAACAGATGCTACAGATGGATAATGAGCTAGACCTGAAGTTGAGTAGAAGGAGGCAGTTGGAGTGGATTGCTTTTGAGAAACTGTGAATTTCTTTCAAAGAACCTAAAGGGCTTTCACTTTAATTCTTTAACACCTGTATTCTTCTGTATGTTACCTAGCTGCAAATGATGGAACATCATGTTCTTAGAAGAATTGTAACCTCTAGTAACCCAAAGACAAAGGAAAACTATATGGAAGGTTCAAGCAGACTGCAAAATATTTCCAGTGATGATTTGTGCACATTATGTGGTATAAAATACATTACAAAGCATATGAATAACTAGAAAAGGAGATATCCTGCTTATGTAACTACTAGGTGTGCAACTTGAGTTCTACACTGGTACCCTTGTGATATTCAAAGACCAATAAGAACAATAGGAGTCTCTGGTATTGTGGAAGGAATTATGGAAGAACTTGGGCAAGAAATCTTCCCTGGGGTCAGCAGATTCCACTTCCCTGGGGTCAGCAGATCTGTGATGAGATCACAGATCAGACTACATAATATCATCTTTGTAACTTGAAACCCTGCCTTATTGATGCCTGGGTTTGTTTCAGGGATGCTGACCCCCCAGCTCTGTGAGTAGAGTGCTCTGAGAACCATGAGTACATTTTCTTCACTCTTCACAGGCCAGAAGGCTGACATATTGGCCTATTGCTTCTAGTTAGTGAGACCTGGATGTTTCTTATGTATTAGTTTCAGAATATTATTGCCAAGGGAAATAGCTATTCAATCACCCTGAATCAAACATCTGTCTGATGAGATTAGCTGAGTCTTAACTTCAATGAATTTTCCAAGTTTCACTAGGTTCTCTCTTGCATATTAAGAACAGCCCGACATTGTGCATTTTATGACACTGGAACTGGCACACACAATCTGATTTAGCTTGCTGTCAGGGATGAACCTGGAAGTCTCTACAGAATTGCAAAGTTCTGGACATCTTTCTCAAGCTAAGAGTTTGAATGCCAAAAAAGAGTTTCTACAGCAAACTTGTCTTGAGAGGGATGGTTTTTCTATACATTTAAGTGGTAGACATTTGAAGGCTGCAAAGGTTTACTGTGGAGTATGGGATATTTTGAAGGCTACTAGTATTTCTCAGGGCTGTTAACTTGTCTCCATTCCTGAGCTTGAATATTCTTGACCCTATGGGAATGCTACAAGTTTCTCTTTTTAATGGGCAGAGTAAAATAGATCCAGATATTTTTGTGTATGAGGGAAATAGGAAAGAAGCATCTCTGCTTTCAGTAGTATCCAAAGCCATAGATTTGTCCCACTTTAAAAAGACTTTCTTGTGTGGTGGCCATACAAATCCTAGTTTACATTTCCTTGAGTTGTCCCATTATCAGGAGAGTGTTGTCCATACCTCCTCATGATGGTCACATTTTAATAGTGACATTTATTCTCTAACTGTTGTGGTGCTAAAAGGACTAGAAAAGAACACAGCTGAGAACATCTCTCTGAGCACTTTTAAGTACAGTCAGGTGGTTCACACATCCATGCTGACATTTTGTTTGGGGCATGTATTATTTTTAAAGAGGCCCTTCAGGTACTCTCCAAGATAGGCGAATGCTCCCTTCATTCTCTATGCATCTGCAGTACACATGGGACATTTTAAATCTCGCCAAGCTTGAGCATTATCAAGACTAGGTCTTCCCCATTGTTATCTATGACATGGCCTGAGAAATTTAAGTGGTTCTTTTGCATGACTCACTTCTTTTGATTCCGCTCCAGCCCTGAGGCTTGAATGATTTTTAATACATTATTTAGGCACCTATCATGCCCTTCCATGAATGAGGAAACACTAAAATATCACTCATCTAGCTCAGAACCTGATCCACTCCCCGTAGTGCCTCCGTAATTTTTCTTTGCAATATTTTGGGAGCATGTGTAATTCTGAAAAAGCAAGAGTTGAAAGCAATATCTCCTCTATGGTATAATGAATTTTGGCAGCTTAACAGTTTTACCATATGCAGGAGTCTGCCATAAACCACTAGCAGTGTTAAATGTAGAGAACATCTTGACTCCTAAAGGCTTGGTATTAGTGATAGCTAGAGGTTTTGGCATTGCTTCTCCTGTAGTTAGGCTTTTCAAATTGACCTGAATTATAAATGCAAAGACTATCTTTCCTCCCCCTACCCCACCTTTAAAAGTAGCCTCATGGTCTTCAGGACCTCCTTCATGCCTTCTTGCTCTTAACTGGTTCTCTGCTTTCAGCAAGATGAAGCCAAAAATCTTTCAACAGTTTCCAAGCTCATACCTTCCTCCCTAGCCTTTGCTTATTTTTCAAAGCTGCTACATAATTCAATCAACAATGTGCGATGATTTCATATTGATACAATATGGCTTCAACATAGCCCATGTGGTGCTGGCAGCCAGTTTGAAAGAATGCATTATTGTTGTTTAGTTGTTCAGTTGTTTTGGACTCTCTGTGACCCCATGAACCATCGCATGCCAAGTTATTCTATTCTTTACTATATCTCAAAGTCTGTCCAAGTTAATGTTTGCTATTTACATGACACTATTTATCTCAGCCTCCTCCATTCTCTTTTCCTTTTGCCTTCAATCTTTCCCCAAATCAGGGTCTTTTCCACTGTTGGGCCATCTCTTATCACAAAGACCTGGACCTGGTTTTAGCTCTGCTATTAGCTAATTGGGTAATTCTGGTCACTCATTTCTTCTCTTAGAGACTCAGTAGAGTTGTAAATTCTTTATCCACAAAATGAAGAGGTTGTTTAAAATAATCTTTTGGATCTCTTCCATATCTAACATTCTATTATTCTATATATGTTCCTCAATTGTAATTAAAATAAATGTTTTTTTAAAATATTTTATTGGTGTATCTTTTGTTTTTAATATTACCTAGATTTCCCTCATCTCTCTTCTCTTCCTATCCTAGAGAAATGCCCATTATAGGAAAGAATTTTAGATATTTCTTGATATAGATCTTCTGAATTAAAATTTGGTACATTTGTGATTTGATAATAGATTAGAGGTTTGAACTTTTAATACTATGATATTTTGAGGACTTGTGAATTCATAGATGTGGCCACTGCATCTCACAATCCATCTATTCCCCCTCAAAATCTGCAATTCTTGTCAACATCCTCCTAGAAATCCTCTGTAGAGAATCTACTCAATGCATTGGAGATCCTACTTTCGGACTTTTAATGTTTCATAGCTATTAGTTCAACATTTTGGGCTGTCCACCAAGGAGGCCACTGGAAAGAACTTATCTCTTGTTTATTAGGACCTTATATATAGTTTGAGGCAACTAGGTGCAGTGGATAGAGCACTGGACCTGGAGTCAAAAATATCCCAGTTCAAATCTGTTCTCAAACATTTATTAGTTGTTTGACCCTGGATGAGTCACTTAATCCTGCTTGCCTCCATTTTCTCATTTGTAAAATGAAGATATAATTGTACCTACTTCACAAAATCATTGTGAAGATAAAATGAGGTAATATTTGTAAAGTACTTTGTAAATCTAAAAGTACTATATGAATGCTATTGTCATTTGAGATGCCATATTTTAGAATATTGGAAAGTAGAATCTTTCAGAAAAGATGAGAGAAAATGAGATACAACATACAGAAGAGAACACTGAGGAATGATAATAATGAATTGTGACACTTCAGCAATAGTCTGTGTGACCTTTGGTAAGTCATTAAGCTCCCTGATTCTCATTTTTCCTATCTCTAAAAATTGTTATAAAAGTCTGGCTCTGACTAGGTCATGGGGTTGTGGTAAAGACCCAACTGGTTGTTTTGTTTCTTCTGATTCTCCTTCTTATCTGCTTTATTAAAAGAGGAAAATAGTTTTTGAAGATACCAGATGATCTAGGTTGGCTATTCTAAATTTGAGATCTGTGAGTCTGTAAGGGAAGAAATTATATCTATTTTCAATAAATTTTAACTGAAATTGTGTATTTCCTTAAATTATGAATAAAAATACCATAATTATGAAGACTCCAGTGGCTTCACCAGACTGCCAAATAAGTCCAGGAAACAAAACAAATTAAGAATTCTTGCTCAGGAGATAAACTTGGACATAGAAAGACTCCCAGATTTCCTTCACCACACCTTTTCTCAGGATTCATTTAACCCTTTTAGTTCACTGATATGCTAGTCTGAAAATGCTAAGGAGAATGCAAAGGAATTTTTTTTAATCCTTTCCACAAACATGTCAACATCCTCCTGAACTAGAATTGCAGTTATTACAGGGAATGAAAAGTACTGATTTAAAAAACAAAACAAAACAATTTTACCATCCATTGACAATTCAGTCATTCTTTTTGATGTTGTGATTCAGTTGTTTTTATCCATGCCTGACCCTCTGTGACCCCATTTGGCGTTTTCTTGGCAAAAATACTGAAATAGTTTGCCATTTCCTTCTACAGCTTATTTTACAGATGAGGAAACTGAGGCAAACAGACTTAAGTGACTTGGTCACATAGGTAGTAAGTGCCTAACTCCAGATTTGAACTTGGGAAGATGAACCTTCCTAATTCCAGACCTGGCAGTCTATCTTCTATGCCACCCAGCTGCTCTACAACCTTTCTAGATAATTGAAAAATCATCCCACTTTGAATAACTTCCCAAGAAAAGCTCACTTAGTAACTTTATTATTGAGTAAGTTACTTCCTTATTAACTTAGTAACTATTGTATAATTTTCCTTACATTTTAAATTCACAGGATGCTAGAATTTAGAATCAAAGGGTCTTTACCTGAAGATAACCCAACCCATGCCTAAAAAAAAGTAAACAACTTTTCATAATAAAATACTCAAAACACAATCATAAAATCTTTTCTGGAAGACCTCTAATATCTATCTTCTCCTGGGCAATTTATTCCACCTCTGGCTACCTCAAATTGTCAGGAAGTCTTTTCCAATCCAAGCCTACTTTTTTCTCTTTGTAACCTTTACTAGTTGATCCTGGTACTGTCCCCTGTTGTCAAATGGAATGAGTAAAAACTGTTAAATGAGAGGGCAGTCAGGAAGATTTGAGTTGACATCCTACCTCAGACATTTACCAGCTGTGGAACCTTTGACAAATCAGTTAATCTCTCTGTCTCAGTTTCCTTCATTTGCAAAATAGTAATAATAATAGCACCTACATCACAGGGTTGTTGTGAAGATACATCCAGATAACATATATATATATATATATATATATATAATTCTTTGCATATCTTAAAATGCTAAACAAATATTATTATTGTTCATTCTAGTCCTGCTTTCACAGTTATTCCAGTGATGGAGAACCTTTAGGAGGTGGAGTGCTGGCCCCCACCCCTCTCCCACTCCCCAGACAGAGTGCTCTGCTCCTCCCCCCCCCCCACCAGGTGTCTGGAGCACCTTGTCCCCTCCCTTCCCCCACAGAGGGGAGAGAGAGAGGAAGAAATTGCTCCTATTGGGTTGCTGGACTGAGGGGGTGGGTGAAGTGAGGAATGTCCTCAGCTAGGGTAAAGAGCCCTTCACTTTCCTCCAGCTCTGTTACCTGTGAACTTCCCTCCTTACCCCCTGTGCGCTCCCATTGGCTGTTGGGCAGAGGTGGAAGATGTGAACAAATGTCATCAGGCATGGTGGAGAAGGGGAAGGGAGCATCTCCACCCCAGTACCTCTGCCTTTCTAGTAACCAACTGGGAGGTGGGGTGGGTGAGGGAGGGCAGCCATGTGCCCACAGAGAGTCTCTGTGTGCCATCTTTGGCACCCATGCCATATATTGGCTATCACTGTGTTAGCTTTTCAAAAATGAGTGCCTCAAGCTCCCCATCTCCTTTCAAGTATTCTCGTCTTCAAGCTAAACAGTTCTAGTTCCTTTAACTGGTCCTTATAAAATAGACTCAAGGCTTTTACAAACTCTTGATTCCCTTCTCTAGATCCTTATAAAACTATTGTGAATAAGCATTTGTAAGTTAGTCATTTATTTTATTTTATTTAAAAAATATTTTCCCATGGTTGCATTATTCATAATTCCCCTCCCCCGCTCTCTTTCCCCCTCCCAAAGTCAACACAGGGTTATACATGTATCATTGTTCAGAACATATTTCTATGTTTTTATATTTTCAGTAGAGTGATCCTTTAACATAAAAATACTAATCACATCCCTATAGCACTATGTGATCGAGCATATATTTTTCTAATGCATTTCTTTTCTCATACTTCTTCCTCTGGATGTGGATAGCATTCTTTCTCACAAGTTCCTCTGAATTGTCCTGGATCATTGTATTGCTGCTGGTAGAAAAGTCCATTACATTCGATTGTGCCACAGTGTATCAGTCTCTGTATATAATGTTCTCTTGGTTCTGCTCCTCTCACACTGCATCAGTTCCTAGAGGTCATTCCAGTTCACATGGAATTCTTCCATTTCTTTATTCCTGTCAGCACAATAATATTCCATCACCAACATATATCACAATTTATTCATCCATTCCCCAATTGCCCAAATTTTTGCTTCCACAAAGAGCGTGGCTATAAATATTTTTGTACGAGTCTTTTTGTTTGTGCCTCTTTGAGGCACAAACCCTGTGGTGGTATGGCTGGGTCAAAGGGCAGGAATTCATTTAAAGCCCTTTGGGCATAGTTCCAAATTGCCCTCCAGAATGGTTGGAACAATTCACAACTCCACCATCAGTGTATGAGTGTCCCAATTTTGCCACATCCCCTAACATTTATCACTTCCCTTTGCTGTCATATTAGCCAGTTTGTTAGGTGTGAGGTGGTACCTCAGAGTTGTTTTAATTTACATTTCTCTAATCAGAAGAAATTTAGAATACTTTTTCATGTGGTAAGCCAGTCATTTAGAATAACTCAAAAACATAGTAGTTTAAGCAATTTGGTATTTGTTCTTCTCTCTGAAAGAGGAAGAGAAACTATTACCATCTTCTGGAGGATCATGAAAGTGCAAACTATTTTCTGTTTGGTCAAATCTATGTGTAATCCTAAGGAGATGGTTTATTTTTATTACTTGATATTGATAAAGCATGATGAGTGTATGGAAAACTTTATGATATATTACACTAAGTAGACTAATGTGTCTACTCAGAAGCTTTTGCTGACTAAAAGGTAGGAATGCCCAGCATAGTAGAAAAAGAATAAACTAATTTTGAACAGGCATAGTTCATGCTTGTGGGAAAGCTCATTCAAGATTTTTGGCAGGGTGTGGGAGAGTTTTTGGCAGGAAAAAGAAGATTCTTGGCATTTGTTCACTGGATGGACATTTCAAAATACTGCTGAATTGAGATAAGGATTAAGTTTGCTAATATTATGTTACCAAAAAGTACATTATAGTCTCTGACTTTTATGAAATTATTTCTTACTTCAAATCAGCAGACACGACTGCTCTAAACCAGTAAAACTCTAAACCAGTAAAATTCTTGTTACAAATTGTTCTCTTTGTTTTTTAAAAAGGTTAATTTAATTTTATTTTTTAACATCATTTTTTTATTTGGTCAATTTCAAACATTATTCCTTGGTTACAAAAATCATTTTCTATTCCTCCCTCCCCTCCTCCAGCCACCCCCCCCAGAGCTGATGCCCAACTCCACTGGGTATTACATGTGTACTTGATCAGAACCCATTTCCATGTTGTTGGTGTTTGCACTAGGATGTTCATTTAGAGTCTATATCCTCAATCATAGCCCCCTCGACCCATGTAGTCAAGCAGTTGTTTTTCTTCAGTGTTTCTACTCCCACAGTTTTTCCTCTGGATGTGGATAGTGTTCTTTCTCATAGATCCTCTGGGTTGTTCAGGAACACTGCATTGCCACTAATGGAGAAGTCCATTACATTCGATTGTACCACAGTGTATCTGTCTCTGTGTACAATGTTCTCCTGGTTCTGCTCCTCTCACTCTGCATAAATTCCTGGAGGTTGTTCCAGTCCCCATGGAATTCCTCCACTTTATTATTCCTTTGAGCACAATAGTATTCCATCACCAACATATACCACAATTTGTTCAGCCATTCCCCCATTGAAGGGCATCCCCTCATTTTCCAATTTTTTTTTTGCCACTACAAAGAGCACAGCTATGAATATTCTTGTACAAGTCTTTTTCCTTATGATCTCTTTGGGGTACAAACCCAGCAGTGCTATAGCTGGGTGAAAAGGCAAACAGTCTTTTAGTGCCCTTTGGGCATATTTCCAAATTGTCCTCCAGAATGGTTGGATCAATTCACAACTCCACCAGCAATGAATTAATGTTGGGACTTTTACACATCCCCTCCAGCACTCCTTACTTTCCGTTGCTGTCATGTTAGCCAATCTACTAGGTGGGAGGTGGTACCTCAGAGTTGTTTTGATTTGCATCTCTCTGATTATAAGAGATTTAGAACACTTTTCCATGTGCTTATTAATGGTTTTGATTTCTTTGGCTGAAAATTGCCTATTCATGTCCTTTGCCCATTTATCAATTGGAGAATGGTTTGATTTTTTGTACAATTGATTTAGCTCTTTGTAGAGTTGAGTAATTAGACCTTTGTCAGAGTTTTTTGTTATGAAGATTGTTTCCCAGTTTGTTATTTCCCTTCTAATTTTGGTTACATTGGTTTTGTTTGTTCAAAACCTTTTAATTTGATGTAATAAAAATTATTGATTTTACATTTTGTGATTCTTTCTAAGTCTTGCTTGGTTTTAAAATCTTTCCCTTCCCAAAGGTCTGACATGTATACTATTCTGTGTTCACCTAGTTTACTTATACTTTCCTTTTTTATGTTCAAGTCATTCACCCATTCTGAGTTTATCTTGGTGTAGAATATGAGGTGTTGATCCAAACCTAATCTCTCCCACACTGTCTTCCAATTTTCCCAGCAGTTTTTATCAAATAGGGATTTTTGTCCCAAAAGCTGGGATCTTTGGGCTTATCATAGACTGTCATGCTGAGGTCACTTACCCCAAGTCTGTTCCACTGATGTTCCTTTCTGTCTCTTAGCAAGTACCAAATTGTTTTGATGACCTCTGCTTTTTAGTATAGTTTGAGATCTGGGACTGCAAGGCCACCTTCCTTTGCATTTGTTTTCATGATTTCCCTGGATATCCTTGATCTTTTGTTCTTCCAAATGAACTTGGTTATGATTTTTTCTAATTCAGTAAAAAAATTTTTTGGAAGTTTGATGTTAATTTTATTTTTTAAGTAGCAAGCATTTGTTTTTAATTTGTTGCTCCCACTCCATCTTTCTCGTTTATGCAAATATAAAGATACAAAATAACCCCTATAAAACAAATCCCTCAATTATGTTGAATTAATCCAACAAAACAAATTCCCTCATTTGCTATATCTGAAAATGTGTGTTACTTTTTTGCATTTTAGGTTCATCACTTCTTTGGCAGGACAAGTGTCATGTTTATTCTTCATTCTTTTGGATTCATGATTTCTCATTGCATTAATTAGAGTTCTAAAGACTTTCAAAACTGTCTTTATGTTATTGTATAAATTGTTTCTATAGCTCTGCTCACTTTGTTCTGCATTAATTCATAAGTTCCTGATCTCTGAATTGGCCATTTCATCATTTTCATCCATTCCGTTGCAATAAGACAATTTGTTTAGCTATTCCCCGAAAGGAGGATGCTCCATTAGTTTCCAGTTTTTGGCTACTAGTTAAAATATTACTATAAATATTTTTGTACATATTGAGCTATTTTCTTTTAAAAACCCTTTATTTTATTAACAACTCTAAGACAGAGGTGCAAGGGCTGGGCAAATGGAGTTATGACTTGCTCAAGGTCACACAGTTAAGAATTGTGTGAGGCCACAATTGAATCCAGGTCTTCTTGACTCCAGGCAAGATGTTTTATGCCTGGTGCTACCTAACTGTCCCTATACATGTTAGTACTTTAACTTATCATTTGATTTCTTTCAGATATAGACCTAATAGAAGTATAGCTGAAGCAAAGGACATTCAGAGGTTGGTAACATTCTGGACATAGTTTATTTTCAGTGCTCCCATTTCATCTCTCTTCATCCTATCTTATACTTATTATGTCTTCTATTAGATCTCCCATTGAAGACATCATTTCTGTACTGGCCCATCTTAGCCATCATGAGCCTTACTTTCCTTACTTTTTCTTTCTCATCAAATCTTATCTAGCCCCTCCATACACTTCCTTCCCAGGGCTCTGCTTTAAAAAAAGACAAGTAAACCATCTAATAAATGAATTCCTACAAGTTTGATGATGAGAATTACAATAGGGTAATATAAGAAGGTTTGTCCTAGAGCCCTCTCTTTCCTCAATAGAAAAGCAGTTGCACTTTAACAATAATTTTCAGGAATCAGTATCTCTAATCATAATTCCAAATAACCAGAAAGAATGTATCTGGTTATTGTTCCACCATACCTGATTCTTTATGACCTCATTTGAGGTGTTCATGGCATAGGTTCCAGAGTGGTTTGCCGTTTCTTTCTCTAATTTATTTTCTAGATGAGGAAATTGAGGCAAACAGGGTTGTGACTTCTCCAGGGTCACACAGATATTAAGTGTTTGAGGCCAGATTTATATTCAGGAAGATGAATCTTTCTGACTCCAGGTCTGATACTGTATGTAGCTGCTAAACAAAATTTTTATCTATTTGCTAATGGATAGGTTATGTGTTCAAGATATAAAATGAAACAAACATCTTTGATGTGGTCTATAAGGGAAGGGAATTTGCTTGACTATACAAACTTATCACAAGGGTTTCCTTTTTTGTCATTGAAATGTTTTTTAGGGTGGGTGGAGAAGGTGAAAGGGAAAGAAAATAGATGCTTATTAATTGAAAAAATAAATTTCAATTTTGAAAAAGAAGTCAACATTGTTGCTTTTGAAAAAAAATTTCAATAGTAAGAATGTGAAGGTCACCCAAAAGAGAGGTTGGTATCATGGAAGGATGATTTTTGGAGAGTTAGGACCTTTTGAAACATTTAAGAGTGTCAGTGTGATATATCCCTCATTCTCTGTAAGTACAAGGGGTTTGAGAAAATTGAGCTTTCTCTTAGCTTTTGCAGAGCTTACAATCTAAAGAGAAGACATCAGTTGGAATATACAAGCATGGTGTTCTGCCCATACCAATAACTCTGCTTTCTGAAAATGCTTTTAAGGAGCACTTTTTCAGATTTTGGATTCTCCATACCCTCTATAGCAGGTGCCAGTCCCTTCCTTCATTAGCTTTTGTGGAGTCAGAGGAAGAAAGTCCTATGGCATGAATGGATATTCTTATACAAGCAATGACACGGATAAATATTCATGTATAAGAATACCCTGATTCCACATCGTTAGGTCTTCATTTGCTTCTTTCTGAATGTCCACAGAATTTAATAAAGCTGAGTTATAGTGTCACACTAGGCCAGTATATTTTCCCACATAGCAATCTATGTGCTCTGGCTTTTGCATTCTATCAACAAATAGGTGTGCAACTGGATCTATTCTGAAAATCTTGAATTTGAATTGAGTTTTCTTGAAATGAATGGTACCTGAAACATTCTGTTTTGTATACCTATTTTTTTTTCAATCAAGATTTTCATTTTCTGGTGTTACATGACAGAATCACAAAACATTGTTGCATTCTTCCAAACTCATCAAAAACCACATATTTACTAGTCACATATTTAACTGAGTGTGATGAGAGAAAGAATATATATTTCAACAAATTTAGACACACAGCTTTTTTCCATTGGTCTTATTACAAAATATCCCAATGGGACCCAATTTCTGCTACCTATTCCTTCAGCAATAAGCAGGTGCAAATAAATAATTAGTTCAAGTTCAAGCAATTTGCTTGAATACTTGAAGTTGCATAAAGTTCTCACTTTTACCTAGTGTTGCACAATTAACCATTATGTACCCCCTAAATTGTACACATTTTTCTAATCTTCTTTGATTTCTAAGGTAATTCAAGATAAATTATTTCAAAACTTTCAAAACTATTCATTTTTTTCCATTTTCTTCTCCCACTTTAGGGTAGTAGCAAATATGTTTTTTGGGGGGAGTACTAGTTATGACTAATAAATCCTCATTCTGTTCCAAAGTTCTGAAATACTGAGGAGCTCAAGGAAAATTGTAACCTGGTGTAGGATACTGGTTCCTAAGATTATCTGACTCAAGATAGGTTGGCCTAAACTTGGAATTTGACTAATGATTAAATGACTGAAGATTCAGCACCTGAATGAGAAGTAAATAATACTCTTTTCATTGTGTTTTTCTCCAAGATTCTAATACTCCTGAAAAACAAGCAGCTTATGAGGCATGGAAGGAAAGAGAAAGGAAAAGATAATGTTATCCAGGTAAAATTACATAAAAAATTAAGCCTGCTTCATTAAGAGACAGGGAAAACCCAATTCCCTACAGAAGTACTCAGATCTAAGGAGAGTTTATCTTTCTTAAGTAATGTGTATCTTTCTAGTTGGGCATTGAACATATTCTAAAGGTGCTATCCTGGTGATCATTTGCTTGAATAATGAAGTATCTAATGATCCTTGTCAAGGGAGCGTTTGAAAGATCAATTAATTACAAGGGTCACATTTGCTTTGTGATCTCATGGAGCTGTCATTAGTGAGCATCTGTGAGAAACCAGGTTTTAGCTGTAAGTCTATGGAGGTGGTAAATGATATATACAGCCTTTCTGAAAACCAGAAGACAGCTCCAATGTGGAGTTCATTTCATCTCAGGTTCTGCTAGTTTAGCAGTAGAGGGTGCTAGTATTGGGGCATCTGTGGCATGGCAAGAGCCCCTGGGATTGTCACCTGGAATTCTGGAGCAGGACCCTAGGTCAGCCAGGGGCAGGGGGTGTGGGGAACTGGCATGTCCATGATTTCCTCTAGCACTATTCTCTATGGCCAGCTGAGAATAGTGTCTCCTAGTGGAACTGGATGGCATGAAGCCCATTAGCATATGTCTCTGCAGTGGGTTTTAGTGGCAGAGTTCCAGTAATTACTGTTCATTAGTATTCATTAGTACCAGGTCTTGCCTGATCTCAAGTTCATGTTGAATCAGCTCTGCTGTAACATTTTTGATATGGGCTAGATGCAGAGGTCAGTGTGGAGGCTTTAATTAGGCCTGGTAGTCAGAAATTATTTCCATGGCTCTCCAAATGGGGTTTGTTTCAAATGCGCCACAGCTTTCTCTTCTGAAGTGAAGGCAGATATGCAAAACGGAGCCCTGGTGAGCCTGACACCTCAGTGCCTCGAGAATATAAAAATGTGCACCCAGAGGAAGCCCTAAACCTACTGTCTGGAGCTATCTTTTTGAAAATCCACAGTGGATTCGGGGGCTTTTCTTTGCTGTTGCAGACACTTAGGAATGTTGATATTTGAAGGCATCTTAAGGTGCTAAGTGTGGCTGATGGCTGACAATGTGCATGGAATTTATTCACCTTCATTTCTTTCCAAACCAGCTGTTGCTGATAAAAAATGTGACCATGAAGTTGGGAAGGTGCACCTTTCCAATAGTTAGCACAGGAAGCAAATCAAAGATAGGAACAATAGGCCTGCTGGTGCGATGTCTGAAGCAGGGGGCAGGGGTAGAGAAGGAAAGAAAAAAAAGATAAAAGAAAGGAAAGGCGGAAAAAAAGACCTCATGTATTACTTAACTAACAAGATAAGTTCAAGGTGTGATCAAAGCCCACAGTTACTTTTGAGAAACAACAGAAATCCCCCTGGATGAATAATGGCTATCAGTTTTCCCTTCACTTCCTCTCTCCAACTCCAGCTAAAGATTGATCTCTTTCAGTGCAATGGTTGAGCTCCATCCCAGAAAGATTCATTACTTTAGAGAAAGTCCCCTGCTCTGGGAAAAACTTGAAGCTTTATTCACTGTATGACTAATTCACACCTAATATGTTTCCTCGTTTCCCCATACATACTGTACATCACCCAAGATGGTTTTTTTTCTTCTTGGCTGCCCATCATTTTCCTAACACTGTTGGGTCCTTCTGAAAAGAGAGACAACTTCTTCCCCTGGCAAAGAGATCCTATGGCACAAAGCAACCAGGACCATGGCCACCTTGTTTTATAAAATGGGAAGAGAAGCCAGGTAGAGGGAATACTTATAATAAAAGTAACAGATTTAGGTGCTAGATTGACTAAACCTTTCTTCATGCCCTACACATGGTGATAAGATTGATGATTCCTTCCCAAAGAAAAAATATAACAAGGTACCTTCCTTCTTTCTACTTCTTTCCAGAGGTAGAGGACCATGGGTGTGGAACATTACATAAAATGTCAGATTTTGTAAAGCACTTAGTACTTGATGCATTGCAAGCATTTAATAAATAAATGCTTGTTCCTTTTCTCTATTCCACTTTATTCTGTATTCAACAGGGCATAGTAGATCTAAAAGTCTTTTCAAAGGCAGGAAGATCTAATATGTGAGTCTGGGTTCAAGTCTCATTTCAGATACATAATGACTTGTCTGACCTAGGGCTTCTCAGTGCTTTAGGCAGTTCTGTAAGATTATAAATTGTAGCAAAAAATGCTGACCTGCATTGGTAAAAGGAGTTTTCTCTCCCCAGAGTTTCCTAAGCTAATAAAATCACAGGTCCAGTCTCCATCTCTTTTTCTTCTATATTAGAAGAGATAGCTCACTGGGAAAGGGAGTGGCAAGGGGTGCATTGGGAAATGTAGGTGATGCAAAAATAAAGGTCATATCAATAAAATTTTATTTGAAAAACTGATAATTCAAACATACTCGTAGGATAGCTAGATGGCACAGTGGACAGAGTACCAGGCTTGAAGTCAGGAAGATTCCCCTTCCTCAATTCAAATCTGGCTTCTGACACTTACTGGATATGTGACCCTGGGCAAGCCACTTAACTCTGTTTGCCCAATTTTCTCATCTGTAAAATGAACTGGAGAAGGAAATTGCAAACCACTGTAGTATCTTTGCCAGGAAAATTCCAAATGGGGTCATAAAGAATTGGATATGACTGAAACAAGTGAACAACAACAATGACAACAACAACAAAAACATATTTTTGTATTCATTTGATCTCACTTGTGTTACTCTTGCTATTGGATCATATTGTGTCCATGTAGTATTATTAGTTTCTCTGCCTGAGAAATTTTATAGTTGGATTTTGTGACACATGCATTGGAATTGGCAACCAAGGCAATGCCATGAGATTTGCAGGGAGGAAAGCTTTGCTCTAGCAAATGCAAATGAGAAAAAAGGGGAGAAAATAATCCAGACCTACCTCTCTTTATTGATGCAAGATTATATTTGCCATGCATAATTCTCAAACAAGTTTATTGAATTGTTTACAAAATTCTGTAGGCATGGAAAAGATAATGTTAAGTATAAATGAAACACACGTTTGAACTCCTTAGGCTCCCAAATTATTTTTCAACAGCTAAAAGATTATTTCTTTCTCTCCTTTGTAATTACCCAATGGACTCTACTTCAGAAAAAATGAGGCATCTGAACCTCTGCATTTAAAGTTCAGTTATGCCATGTCTTAAATTGCTTATAAAAGAAAAGAAATTTTAATTTGCCTGTAATTCCCAAAATGATTTAGTAGTCTTTTCTCAAGTTGTAAAATAGGAAATCATAATGGATTGCCATGAAACCATTTTTTTAAATGAAAAGAGAATTTTTTTTTAAGGAAGAAAGATTAAAAACATTTTTACCAGTTCACATGTTACATGATCTTAGGGATGGATATGGACACTCATCCTCTGTATCCACGGCTTTTGAAGGCCCCAGGTCTTAACCTTCAGGAATAAGGAATGTAAGCAGATAGAGGACTGGGTTTAGTTGATCCCTGTGGAATGAATGGACAATATGAATAGATAATGGTTGCTACAAAGCTTTAGGGCTATGTATTCTCTATTCTCTGAGTCATCCTGTGCCCTTCTAACATCAGTCTTCTCTGGAACAAAGAATAAAGAGGAACTCAGAGAGCCATAATTCAGATAATATTGTATGACACAAAATCTGTTCTATCAATCTTTTCATCATAGCTCATAACTTGTTGATGTTTAGGTTAAATTGAGTTGTAGTTGAGGAAGAGGGTACAGGGAATAGAATTCATATCTAACCACCTTCTGATTCAAAATCTCCCCCAGATTTTTCAGGCATTGTCAAGGATAACCAGCTTCAGTGACACTTCAGTAACATCAAACGCTTTTTTCCTGTGCAAGCAGGGATTCAAACACACTTTCCATGCTTCCTCGGGCAAAGAACAACATTATTAGAATATATCAATTAAAAATCAATCAATAAACATTGATTAAGCACCTGCTATGTGCCAAGAAATGGGCTAAGTGCTGAGGATATGAAAAAGAAGTGACGGTTTTAGTATGTAATGGAGACAGCATCCATTGGAATTAAGAGGGGTTGGGATAAGTTTCCTCTGGAAGATGTGGTTTTAGTTGAGACTTAAAGGAAGACAAGGAGATCATAAACTGGAAGGGAGGAGGGAGAGTATATCAGGCATAGGAGACAGCCAGAGAAAATGCCTGGATTCAAGAAATGGAGTGTGTAGTTTATAAGAACATCCAGAAGGCTAGTGCCACTATGTCAAAGAGAACATATCAAGGAGTAAGGTATAAGAAGATTGGAAAGTTGGAGGAGGCTGGATCATGAAAGACTTTGAATAGCAACTACAACATTTTGTATTTGCTTCTGAAGGCAATAGGAACACACTAGAATTTACTATGTAGGGGTGGCATGATAGGATTTGTACTTTAGGAAAATAACTTAGTAGCTGAATGGGGGATAGTTTGAAGTAGGGAGAGAATATAGACAGGTAGACCCACCAGTGGGCAATTGCAACAGTCTAGACATGATGGGTGAGGGCCTACATTAAAAGGGTGGCAGTGTTAAAGAAGAGAAGATGAATTGGAGAGATATTGTGAAGAGAAAATTGACAGATCTTGACAACAGCATGGATATGGAGGATGAGAGATAGTGAGGAATCCAAGATGACTCTTAGGTTGTGCAACTCAGGTTATGAACCTGAGCAACTAAGAGGATGGTATTGCCCTCTACATTAATAGAGGTGGTAAGAGAGAGTTTAGTGAGGGAAAGATGAGTGACATTTTTGTTATATTGAGTTTAATATTTACAGGACTGTCAGTTTGAAGAAAAACTGGAAAGCAGCTGGAGATGTGAAGTTGGAGGTCAGTCAAGAGACAGGGACAGGATCTGGAAGTGATCCTTGAAGGAAATTATGATTTTTAAGAGGTTGAAGAAAGAGCAAAGTAAATTCCAGTATGAAGCCAGCCTGTGCTTAGGCAAGAATCACAGAGTTAGATCTGAAAGAGAGTTTAAAAGGCATCAACTCTAGTCTTCTGATTTTATAGGATAGGAAACTGAGGTAAAAGCATTTAAAGGAAAACTGTATAAGGGTAGCATAGGTAGTAAAAGCCTAAGGCTTGATTTGGTTCTAAGGTGTACTTACTCTAAAGTCAAAGCTCTATCCATTGGGTCAGGTTAAACTGTCAAGAAATCACAATGCATGAGAAAAGTAAAGTGACATTAATTTAGAAAGTTAAACATAAGTCAGATTACAAGTGTCTGCAAATGCCATTCTGATGAGTTTATATTTCTTGTAGAGGTAATAAGAAGCCATAAAGATTAATGAGAAGGTCACCTGCTCATTAAGAAGACTAATTTGACCACTTAACAACAAAAAGTAGAGGGAAGAACATAGAAACAAAGACAACAATTAGGAAGTTATTATGGTAGTATAAATAAAAGATGATGAAGACCTGACCCAGGATGATGGCCACCTAAGGCAAAAGAAGATTAATGTGAAACATGGTATAGAAGCAGATTTGACAAGATGTATGATTGATTGGAGGGGAAAGAAAAGAACCGATGACTTTGAGGTTGTCCATTTGGGTGACCAGAGGAGGTATATTCCAGGAGCAGAAGATAGATTTCCATTTTGGATATGTTGAATTTGAGATGCTTGTAGGACATCTTAGTAGAAATATTTAGTACCCACTTGGTATGGTAGAACTGTGTTACAACTGGCAAGTGATTAGACCTGAATATATAACTTTGGAACCATCCACAAAAAAGATCTGATTGAATTCATAGAAACTGATGAGATTTCTGATAGAGGAGATTTGGAGAGGAAAGAATAAGTCTAGGACAGAGATTTGGAAAACTTAACTAAAGGAGATGAATAATAAGCAAGAAAAAGAAGACAGAAAACAAGTTATCATATAGGAGAATTAGCAGAGAGTAGTGTCACAAAAGCCAACTGAGGAGAAATTATCCAGGAAAAGGGGTGATTATCTTTAAGATCAATGGATGAAGTCTGAGAAAAAGCTGTCGGACTGAATAATTAAGAAATTGATTATTGGCAACCTTGGCTAAAGGAGTTTCAGCCATGTAGCAAAGTCAGAAGTCAGATTAAAAGGAGTATGAGAAGTAGCTAGAGACTTGGGAATGACAACAGTAAGCATAGATGGATTTTTCTGACATTGGAAAGAGATGATAGTTTGTTGAGATGGCAGGATCAAGTGATTTTTTAAAAATATGCTAGAGATATCTGAGTATGTTTTTGGTAGTTGATTAGGAACCAACACCTGGGGGATATCCTCATCATGTCCATCTCATAGACTTCATAAAAAATAAAAGCAGGAAAGTCAAGCTCTGCTAATATTACTGGGCTCTGGTCCTGGGTTCTATAATCAGAACTTATGATCAAACACTTCCATGGCCCTATGGGAGACTAGCATTAAAGTCTGGACCAGATTTAAAGTAGGGATGTTTGAGACAACTTTGAGGCAACTTTGATACTGCTGTTCAATTTCCATAGCTATCTTTTGAATAACTTAGTTGACCAGAACTTCTATTTTATTTCAACAATATAATGATTTATTTTGCCTACCCAAACCGATCAATAAATGAACATGTAGGAGTGGGTTTGACCAATGTTAAAGTGCAGAGAAGAAATGAATATTTCTTCTCTGCACTTTAACATATGAAATGAATACCTGTGTGTGTGGAATAGAGACAAGTTCAATTTAATGAGACTATAAAGTCCAAACAAGGCTGTAATGAAAATTGAGGTCAGAAAGACAGGTTGGGGTCACATGGTGAAAGGTCTTAAAAGCTAAACAGCTGACTTTCTATTTCATTTTAGAAGTAATAGGGAGTCATTGGAATCTGAATTTACTCCACCCAACAGAACTAATGTAGCCAGGATACAGTGCTGATACAATATCACATACACATAAGCTTTACTTCTAGCTAGATGAGTGCCAGTTCAGGTGAAATGAGCCAGAATTCCTGGAGCGTGAAGTTGGAGCAAAAGATGGTTTTATAGTGATGACACAAGAAACACTACTGTAAAATATTTGCCATGGTTTGGGAGTTTTGCTAGTTAGCATTGATTTATCCCTAGCATGTATTTTTTGACACTTCTACTCACTAGCCTAAGAAATAAGAATTTCCAGGATTCACTGTAGTAAAGCAGAGATTAAGTGAAGTGAAGATCTGATTTGTCACCATACTTCTAGTTTATGCATGCATAGTGCCTAGATAGATAGATAAACTTTTCCATCTTAGAATTAATAATGTGAATTGGTCCAAAGATATAAGAGCAGTAAGGGCCAGGCAATGGAGATTGTGACTTGCCCAAGGTCACATAGCTACAAAGTGCCTGAGACCAAATTTGAACCCAGGATCTCAGGTTCTCAACCCACTGAGCCACCCAGCTGCCCCCTTCCCTATTCAATTTTATCTTAATAGGTTCAGTACAGCATTTTAGATTGTTAAAATTCTGTCATCTAGTTTGTCATCTATCCTTAGTTTTGTGGTAGCTGTAAATCTCATATACATATGATTTAAGTATTTATGTAATCATTGATAAGAATGCTAAACAGCAAAAGGATAAGCAGAAGTTCCCCTGGGCATACTCCACTGGATGCTTCCTTTCCAACCAAAGTCAAACTTATTCTCTACTATTATCTAGTCCAGATCTCTCCATATTTCCCACCAGAATAGTGTGAGATGCTTTAACACTTTTCTAATATCTATATAAATTACTTTTACACAATTCCTTCAATCTATTATTTTAGTAGACCTGTCAAAAAAGGAAATAGATTTTGTCTGGAATAACAAGTTCTTGATGAAGTCATTTTAAGTTTATGGGATTATTTCTTCCTTTTCCAAATGTTCTGTAGCCATAATTTTAATAATATATTCCGGAATTCTGCCAGCAATCCACCTCAAGATCATTGGCCTATAATGTATATACTAAACTCTTTCCATTTTTGAAAATTGGGACATTTGCCCTTCTCCAGATCCACAGTCTTTCAAATATCAATGACAATGATCACACCCACCATTTCTTTCTGTACTGAGGTTGTAGTTCATTTGGCCTTATTTTTATTGGTTATCAGCAGCTTATTAGACACTTCTGTTTGGCTATTTCAGCTAAAGTTCATTGTCTTTCACACAGAAATCAGAAGCAAAAGAAAAAACTGAACAGTTCTGTTGTTAGTTATAATCATTTCATTCATACTAGGAGCAGCGGCCTTCTTTGATACTCTTCTTTCCCCAGCAGAGCTAAAAAATGCCATTTTGTTGTCCTTTGCTTTTCTTATTAGCCTCAGCTCAGTATTATTACTTCAGTAGGCAGAAATGAGTACATTAGTGCTTTGATTCATTCAGGAAACTTTACTATGAAGAGTGAAGGAGTTCTCATTGGACATAATCCTGTATTTTGGTGGACATATCTGTAATCCTTGCTTTGGGGGAGGCTAAGGCTGATGGACCTCTTGACTTAGTTTTGTGCTGTAGTGGCCTAAACTGATTCAATGTTCATACTAAGTCTGGCACTATATAATAAGCCCTGAATAGCATGGGGGTGGGGATCACTTAGATATCTAAGAAGGGATGAATACAGCAGGTCAGAAATGGAGTAAGTCAAATATCTCATGTCTATCAGCCATGGAATTGGTCCTTTTGAGTAGCCATTGTACTTCCAGCTTGGACAAGATAAGGAAATGAAAGGAAGAAATGAAGAAAGAAGATGAGGAAGGAAATAAAGGAAGAAAGGGAGTTAGAAAAGAAAGGAAGCAAGGAAGGAAGAAATAAAGGAAGAAAGAATGAGTACAGAGAAGAAGAAAGGAAGGAAGGAAGGAAGGAAGGAAGGAAGGAAGGAAGGAAGGAAGGAAGGAAGGAAGGAAGGAAGGAAGGAAGGAAGGAAGGAAGAAAAGAGAAGAGAAAAAAAGAATTGGGTACTCTCTGGGTGAATGAATAGTTTCTACATAGTTCTCTGTGTAAGTTTGGCACATTAGAGATGACAATGAGGCAAAACTGATCCTGCCTTTCCCTCTGTATGCCCTGGATGCATACATATCCTTGATATCATTATATTGCCTCTGAAGTGAATGCTGAATGCCTAATTCTTTCTTGAGTCTTTGGAGAAGCCAGGCAATGAGTACAGGAATATCCTTCCCAAGGTCATAAATCAGTATGTGAAAACACATTAGATAAAATAACATCATAACTTAAATTTTGCTGAATATCTGACTTTGTTTGACTGACATCATAATGGCTCTGGATCATAATGCATTAATGGCATTCTTGTGAATTATCATTGTGGCAGCATTGTTTGTATTTTTCTATATTTATTTTGAAAAACTTTACCTTGAAAATCATTATTTTTATTGACTCCTCATTGAAAATTAAACAGTGGTGAAAAGAGAAATACTTTGCTCCAGAAACTTAAATTCAATTACAATCAATGACAAAATGTATTAAGCTCCTACTAAAAGTATAAGAAGTCACTATGCTAGGTGCAGAAGATACTAAAAGAGAACAAAATAGACACTGTCCTCAAAGAAATTACATCCTAAAGTGGAGATACAACATATAGATAAGTAAATACAAAAGAATACAACAATAATGCAAAGTAATTTCAAGAGGGAGAACCTGCTAAAAACTAGGTAGGAAAGGCCTCAAATAGAAGGTGGTACATGAATTGTTCTTTAAAAGAAGCTAGGGATTCTAAGAGGCAAAGCACTTCCAAAGGTGGAATACATTCCAGATAGGAACACTGCCTATATTAAGTTATGGAAGTGAGAGATGGGATATTCTAGAAGGGAAATAGCTACCAGATCAGTTCAGAACAGAGTTTGAAAGAGAACAATATAAAACAAGATTGTCAGAGTAATGGAGGCCATATTGTCAACATCTTTAAAGGTTAGTCAAAGAAAATTAAAAAAAATCTTAGTAGCAATAGGTAACATGGATAATGTGGCCAGATCTATGGTTTAAATAAATCAATGGGGCAGTTATGTGCAGAATGAATTAGAGAAGGAAGAGAATGGAAAAAGGAACACAAATAAAGAGGTTGTCAATTGTTCAGGTTAGAGGTGATAAAGGTCTTAAGGAGGCTGGTAGCACAGTGTGAATGGAAAGAAGGGTATGAGATGTTGTGGAGGAGGAATCAACAAAATTTGGTAAATGATTGGATAGAATCTGAGAGAGTGCTATGATGGTGATGCCATCAACAAGAATGGGGGAGTTTGGATAAAGACAGGTTCGGGGGAATGGGAAATACAATGAATCTTATTTTGGATATATTAACTTTGCCCATGGAACCTCTGAATATCAAGCAGTAAGTTGGTAATTCAAGACTGGAATTTATGAGAGATCAGGGATATACATTTGAGAGTCATCTGCAAAATGAAATTTGATGATATCTCTCAGATGGGGTATAAAGAGAAGAGGATCTTGGGACAGAATGTTGGAAAGTTTCCATTTACTATTTGGACAAGAGAAGAATGAATGATATTAGGATTAAATTATTTGTTTATTTTGATAAATTAGTTTTTTCACACATATTTGAACTTTTCCAATTTTGAAAAAAAATAAATCTTGATGCTTCAAAAATGCTATTTTTCTATTAGATAGGCAATATGGAATTTCTCACTTTGTCTTTAAATGCTGGATAGAAATCACATTCTGCAACACCTATAGGGTCTTCTTCATTGATGGTACACTATGCTCCTCTCCCTTCCTCGGAGATAGAAGGAGATTGTTGGGCATGTTGGGTGACCCATCAGATGGGCAGACCAGCCTCCAGATACTTAAAACGGCCTTAGGACTTTTGGGACACCATATATTTCCAATGATTCCAATGTACAACATATAGCATGAAGGATATCATTACGGTAAAAGGAGTAGATTGATTATATATTAAGAGTGATAACAAACAAGTAGTCCTAGGACAGTATTTACACCCACAAATAGAAAATGATCTAGATCAAAAATTCTTAACCTGGAGTCTATGGATTTTTTTGAAATTATTATTTGGATAACTTATTTCCATTTAATTGCTGGTTCTTTTTAAATCTATTTTATTTTTATATTTTCTTTTATAATTTGCCCATTTTAATTTTTGCATTTAAAAACTTAATTCTGGCTTCACCAGATAACCAAAAAAGAAAAGGTTAAGAGCCCTCAACAAAATGGAAGGCCTCCAGTATGACGAATAACTTCAATTGGAGGTCTTTATTAGATTACAGACAAAAATTACACCAGCTGAGAAGGTAAGTGGACTGTAATCTGTGCCATTTGAGAGAGAGGATTCCCCTTCAATGACATCACACATATCCATTGCTATATCTAAGTACCCTTCTTTATCACTTCTATCTCATGTTCTCCATATATCCCAGGGAAGAACAAAGTTTTGCAGGTGTAAAGGGAAAAAAAGAGCTACAGAAAGTTGGAAAGACACAGAGATAGACAGATAGAGTGTTAGGAGAGACAAAGGAGGAGAATGTTAATCAATCAAAAAATCTTTATTTATAAATTTTATTTTTATTGTCATTCAAAACTTCCATATTGGTCATTGTTGTAAGAGCACACTCATGCGAAATCAAAAACCCAAAATAAAACTGCAAATACACTGACGTGAAAGATATTCTGCTTTGATCCTCATCCATTGGACTCCAACAGTTCTTTCTCTAGAAGTGGATAGCATTCCCTGTCATAAGTCTTTCAGGATTGTCCCAGTTTTCACAGTTGATCATCATACAATATTGGTGTTACTGTGTATAAGGATCTCCTGGTTCTGCTTATTTCTCTCTGCACCAGTTCATGCTGATCTTCCTAGCTTTTTTTCTGAAATCATCTTTCAACAAATCTTTATTGAACAACTATTATGTTCTGGGAATTGGAGTAACAGTTAGTAGTCCCTGCCCTCATGAAGGTTGGGGAAAAATACATTCTACCATCCCCTAACCTTGCCACCTTGCCATTAATTAGCCTTTCTTTCCTCTCTTCCCTTCCTAGCCTCCTCTACTTCATAAATGCTTTTCTAATCCTTAGAGAGATAGAAGGTAAGGAGGTAGATGTCGGGGTACATTGTGGGAGGTTAAAAGAAAGATTGGAGGAAAGAAGAGATTAAGTAAGGCTAACAAAAAAGAACACTAGATAAGAGTGAAGGATGAAAATAGAGAGAGGTGAAACAGAGGTTCCTAAACTTTCTCATTTCCTGATGCTTAGTGTCTTAGCATTTTTCCTGAAAACCCTAGGTCAAAAGAGATGTCTAAAATTTCCATTTATTAAGTAGTTAGGCAGAAATTTAAATTATAAAAACTTTAGCACTTTTCTGAGTTTACTGAAACCCCAGCTTGGGAAATGTGGCATTAAGGTAGAAGAAATGGGATGGTAAGATCAGGTTAGTAATCTGAATCTATGTCACATCCTTAAAACCATATATTTTATCCCCAATTTTTCTTCCTTTTCCAGTTCCTTCTATATTCTGGTTACTTATTATGCTTTTCTTATTTCCTCCCAACTCTACCCCAATGCCCTTCAATATGTTGAGAAATAAATGAAGACATAGGGAAGATGGCATGTAGTGCCTGTTTTGATGATGCCTTTCTGTCTAAATCTTCATTTAATCACGTTTTTTCCATTTTAGAAAATTAAAAATATTCTTGATTAAATCAACTTAATCTTAAATAGTAAACCATTAATTTGAAAGGTAATATGCTGAGGGAATTATTTTTATGGTTTTCTCCTATTTGTTTTTTCATCTGCTTTTCTTTTTTTTTAATTAAAAAAATTTCTCCTTGGTTACATGAGGGAATTTTAAAAAGAGATACATTCCTTCTAACTAATCCTTGATGACATATTTGCCATTTCACCATGAATATTGACTTGGATTAAAAAATAATCATTGAGGTTTATCCTCAGTTTTTCAATAGTGTCCATGGTGAATCTAAAATCTTAGTTTATTTCTAAGCAGCCGGCTAGATGGTCTTTGTCTTTATTTAGTTCTATAGGTTGTTTGAGCTAATCACAGGGATGGCATTGGTTCAAACTTTCTGCTCATGGTTTTTTCCTATCAGAAGATTCTTCTCTATTTTGTTTGGTTCTCATCACCCAATTCTAGATAAATCAGTTGTAACTTGATTTATAAATTTATTTCCAAAATAGGAAACAATTAGTAAGGGCTTTAGATATATATGTAGATATATTTTTTTAAAACCCTTTCTCTTAAAAGACATGTAATATTCAACCAAACAGTAAATTTTAAACACATTTTAGAGAATATTTTTGAATGAAGTTTTAAAAAATGATTTTGTTTATTTTAGAAGAGTATTCAGGATGGTCAAAAGGCTCAGAATGATGCCATTTGGAGACGGTTTGAAGGAGTTTGAGGTGTTTTCCCCAGAGAAGAAAAGTTGGAGGGAGGAGCCTAAGGAGCTGTTATTTTTGAAGTGCTGTCATTCTGGAGAGGTATTAGACTTGTTTTGCTAGGCCCCAGAGGGCAGAACTAGGAGCAATGGGTGGGAATTATAAAGAGCCAAATTTAGGCTTGAAGTAAGAAAAAATTCCTAAAAATTAAAGCTATAATGATAATAATAGCTAGTATTTGTGTAGCACCTATTATGTGCCAGGCACTGTGCTAAGTGATTTACAAGTATTGTCCTATTTGATTCTCATTAGCAATCCTGGGAGGTAATATTATTATGTTCCTTTTACAATTGATTGAGGAAACTGAGGTAATCAGAGGTTAAGTGGTTTGTCCAGGGTCATATAGCTACTAAGTGTCTGAGGCTGGATGTGAACTCAGGTCTTCTTGATGTTAGAACTTGCACTCTATCCACTAAGCCACCTAAGAAATGAGTTGTTTCATGCCTATGTGAAATTTTGAAGAGTGAAATGAGCAGAACCAGAACCAACAGAACATTATACATAGCAACAGAAATATTTTTTGAAGAATGATTTGTGTGTGTCCATGTCCACAGGAAGAACTGATAAATAGAAATAAGTACGATGTAGTTTTATATATACATATATCTTTTTGACAAATGATGTATTTTTCAATGGGAGAAAAAGGAGGGTATTAATTGGGTGTTTAAATGTAACAAACAAATAATAATAAAAAGAAATATTTTTCTCATTACTGAAATCTTCAAACAGGCGACTACTTATAAGGATGTTGTATAAGCTAAGCTTGCTCAGGTATAGGGTTGGATTGGTTCACCTCTCAGTTACCTGGGAAGCTTGAGCTTTTTGAATTCTAGCTATCATTTGCATAGCAGGTAGGTAGGAAGTTAGGAAAGATAGACTGCATTAAGGAAGTCTTCATTGATCCTGCCGGTTTTCAGTACCAATTACAACTTTACTCGTCTTTTGGATTTTTTTTTTTTAGGGAAATGGATATGTCTGAGTACTTGCAATAGCATCCTATTTTTGCAGTGTCTGTTTTTAACCAACATGTACCCTTAATCAATTAATGGCAGAGTTCATCATGGTCTCAAAGTGATCATGTTAAAAGCTCAAACTTTTCAAGTCAAGAGCTTTTTTTCTGAGATCACAAATACCTTGCTCTGTTCTCTTTGATAAGAAAGAAAATTAGATTCTGTTATAAATGTTCCAACTTCCTCCAAATCTCATGTTTTAAAAAGAAGTACTATATACAAAACAAAGAAATAATGCCTTTCCTCTCAGCAGAAAGTGAAAATTGGTTTTTGTTTTTGTGTTTTCTTTAAGGAGAGAAGAATAAGTTTCAGAACAAGACCTTCCACAATGGGGCCCCTTTGGCTGCTGGGATTATTTTTTTGTGTGTGGCGTGTTATGCTTGCCATTTTGTTTTAGGATGGCTCCTTGATGTTCTCCTTTTCCTAGAGAATTGCCTCTCATTCAGAGGAAGAGTGATGCGTCTTTAATAGACAAAGTTGGGGACTAATCCAAATTTGTGTTGACAAATGCTTGTCAAGAAGAAAACCAAAGAAGCAAAATCAATACATGGTCTTGCATTAAATCACATTGTTTATGGAGGTGTTTCCCACAGCCCCATTTCCCCTTTCTTATTGACTAAATCATGGTCCCTGATTAATCCCTGAATGTAGCTTTCATAACTATGAAAGTTTTTAGGAAAAGTTTACAGCCAATCTTTTCAAACATTCTGTCGTTTTTTAAGGAAGGGGGAAAAAAACTCACATTCCTCCCAGCCTTCCTTATTCTGACACCATTTTATTTTAGAAGATCTCAAACTACAAGTGAATACATGACATTCGCCATGTCTCCAGCGTACACATTTTACGTTTGATTTATGACATTACTATATAGGTGCACTTGACAGCTTTCAGATTGAAGCAGAGACAAGAGAGCTTTAAAGTGAGACGGGTTATCTGGGTAAATCTATCAAGGGTTCGTCCTGGGAGAACAAGGAGAGAAGCTTTGTAGAGCCCTGCTGTGTAGCAAGCCTCCACGCTGAGCACACCCCCAGCTCCCTGACAGTTGTGCTCAGCCTTCACTGTAATAACGAATAAAAGGGAGCTCCCTGTAGATTACAGATCTTCTGTGTTTTGACATTGACCTTAATACATAATTTAACCACAAAGCCTGAGAAGTGTGGAACAAGATAAGAAAAGACCACAGAACTGGCAAATAAAGTGATGTTCAATCAGAAATCATATTTGTTCCTGATAGTGGAGATGTGGGCATTAAAAAGGGAGAGACAAGGAAGCAGGAGGAAAAGCGGGAGGGAGGGAAGGAAAGAGGGAGGGAGAGAAGGATGGAGGGGGAAGAGACAGAGAGAGAGGGTGGGGGGGAGAGAAAGAGAGGGAGATAGAGAGAGAGAGAGAGAGAGAGAGAGAGAGAGAGAGAGAGAGAGAGAGAGAGAGAGAGAGAATGACGCAGGTTATTTCTCAGGTTATGGATTTGTCTTAAAGGACAAATGGTTACCAAGTAAAAAAGTTTGTCCAGATTAGTCAATAAGGAACAAAAAGTAAATTATTATTAGATTGTCAAAGATGGACAGATGTTTATAAAATGCACCCTGTCACTTTTATTCCTTGTTTGTTTGCTCTGTATAAGGCTTAGCTCAAGGAATGATTTATAGCCCCTATGTCTTTAAATATATTTACAGTAACTTGTGATCATTTGTGATAGGAAACTCACTTGGATCTAGATAGTTATGACAGAGAGAGAGGGAAGGAAGGGAGGAAAGGGGTAGGGAGGGAGAGAAAAGCAACAGAGATAGAGATAGAGGGATAAGACAGAAACAGAAATAGAGAGAAGAGAGAAAACTATGGAGGGGGAGAAAGAAAGATGGAAGGGGGAGAATAAGACAGAGAGATAGGGAGAGACAAATAGAATGAAAAAAGAAAAGGGGAAGAGGAAAAGAGTTGTTTGGGGGAAAGAAGAGGGGAAAGACAGAGGAAGAAAGAGAGAAAGATGTTTATTTGAATCCCAAAAGATTATAGATATTCATTTTGTGTTTATTCTCAAATGTATAAGTTAAATATTCCCATTGTGATATGGATAATTCTATAGCAGGGGATGAAGGTCAGTATGGGGAAGCAATGAGCCATGTAGTTTGACTTCATTGGCATTTTCTTCAGTTGCTGCTCCGCAGTTCATATGTACTAACTTTTCAGTTTCAGAATGGGATTTAAATTCATGAAACTCAATACAAATTTGAGAAATGAAAAAGCAGAGTCCCTAAGGAGATACCTGAGCATATAACACTAATAGGAACATAAAGTTCTTGTTCTTTTCCTTTCATATTTTCGGGACTTATGAGGGAAGGCAGGCTTATGATTTCAGTACAAAAATATCTTTACAGAGAAAGAACTGTTGGAGTCAGATGGATGTGGAACAAAGCAGACTATCTTTCACATCAGTGTATTTATGGTTATATTTTGGAGTTGGAGTTATGTATGAGTGTGCTCTTACAACAAGGACCAATATGGAAGTGTTTTTCATGGTAATAAAAATAAAATTTAAAAATATATAGAAAAAAAGTGAGCAGTAGGAGTAAAAACAAGAAGCAATAGTCAGCTTATTGCCTTGACTCAGTAATGCAGGAGGGCCACAGAGAAGCTTGCCCCACAGGCTGGGGCCCCAAACCAGGGAGATTATAGAGATTTTTGGTGAGCCAGAAGGGGGTGGAGGGAGAGTGTGAAGAAGGGAGGGGAAGATTAACTTGCACTTGGTGACATTAAAGGTCATGGTCATCTTCAACAGCGCTGATTGAGCTCATTATGTACTTGACATTGTACAAGGTACTTGAATACAGAAACTAATATAAAATGAAAGCTAGGTCCCCTTCCCTTCTAACCTCATGGTACTTGAATTTGAAGACACATGACAGAACCCATACATATAGAGTAGAGCCAGCAGCAAGGGATAGAAAAACAAAATACCTTTACAACATGCTGATCCAGTGTTTTGGTAACATACTGAAATATGCTCTTTTCCTTCCCTTCTGCTGTCTTGTCTTTTGCATCGTCAGTGCTTAGCACAATGCCCTAGTAGATAGCAGCTACTTTAAAATGCTAATTGGTTGAATGACTGATTTAATATTTTCTCCTAATAATTGTATTACTTACCATTCTGGGGGTGGGGGTGGGGCAATTTGGAAGTATGCCCAAATGACTATAAAACTGTATACTCTTTGATTTAGTAATACCACTACTGGGTCTGTATTCTGTGGTAGAGACATGAAGAGAGAGAGGTTTTGCAGGACAAGGCAAGATGCAAGAAACAAGGCTGGGGACTTGTCTGTCAACCAAGAAGGTTCCAAACAGCATGTTCCCAGGAAGAGAGGCAGTTGAGGCTGGCTGAAGGACCTGTGAGGAGACCTTGGCTTTGGGCTCTCTGACCAAGGGAGAAACCTCTGCTCTCACTCTGAGATTTGATTGACCAAGAGTTGGAGGAAAGGCAGGATGAAGGAGAGACTTTTCTTGGTGGCTGGCTGAGGGGGAAGAAGCCCTGAACTAATTTTGTAGCTTCTGTCCCAGACTGAAGGACCCTTGAGGGGGGACTTCTGAAATTAGGCTGAAAGACCTTGGTGGCTTTGTGAAGAAGAAAGAAGATTTTAAACAGTTGTCCTCCATCCATCTCTCTAACTGTCCCTCAGAGTCATCATTGTGACAGAACTAACTATTTTCATAACCCTCCTAAATTCTCCTTATAGTTTAGGGAAACCCTTATCCCTCCTTCCTCAGTTTACTTGTCCTGTTATCCCAATAAACCCCTTACCTGAGAAATGAAAGGAAGAAGTTTTTTTCTCATAAATATCATAGTCCATTGGGGGGTTGGGGGTAAGGAAGCCAAAGGCTTCAAGAAGAAACTGGGAGGGAGAGTGTTGGAGAAGGGAGGGAGCGAAGGGAGGAGGAGATTAGGAAATAGATTGATCTATCAGCAATCAGTAGGGATCAGTAGGCAGACCCCAGAGCATTCCCCTGTAGTAGCATTCCTGTGGCAGCATCCATCTATCTCTATCTCTGTAGCAAGTGTCCCATACTAACAACTCTCTCTAGTTACAAGCCAGAGTACATCAGTCATTGCAATAAGAAATAGTTTCTACACAGATTACCTTTTCTATTTCAACTCTAAAGAGCTAATAAAAAAAGGGGAAAGGACCTACTTGAATAAAAATATTTATAGCACCTGTTTTTGACGTGGCAAAGAATTGGAAATTAACGGGATGTTCATCAATTGGGGAATGGATGAAGAAATTGTACATGCTTGTTATGGCATACTATTGTGTTATATGAAATGATAAGCAAGAGGATTTCAGAAAAAGCTGGAAAGATCTTCAGGAATGGATACAGAGTGAAATAAGTAGAACTGGGAGAGTATTGTACACTGAAACAACAGTATTGTGTAATGATTATCTGTGAAAACTTGGCTATTCTCAGCAGTGCAATCATCAGGGACAATCCTGAAAGACTTATGGTGGGGAAAGCTTTCCACCTCCAGAGGGAAAAAACTGTTAAGAGTCATATTTCATATTGGTGTATTGATGGTTTTATTTGGAGTTTTGGTTATGTATTAGTGTGTTCTTACAACAGTGGCCAATATTGAAGTGTGTTTGCATGACAATAAAATTTTAAAAAGTCCTAAAAAAAAGAATCATCTCCTCCTGGTATAGCTTTCCATTCATAGTGTTATTCAGTACTGGGGATGAAAAATGGACCTTTGGACAATTTAGTAAGAGGATAGTGATCATTTGTTTTTTTTAATTTTTAAATTTTTAAAAATGTTATTTAATTGATTAATTTAGAGTGTTTTTCCAGGATTACAAAAGTCATGTTCTTTCCCTCCCCTCCCCCTAACCCTCTCCCATAGCTAACACACAATTCCAGATAGTGATCATTTGTATTGGTTCTCAGGCAGAATAGCTGTAAAGAATAGGTAATGGGAGTTAAGTGACTTACCCAGAGTCAGTGTACAGAGAGACAGACCAGTAATAGAGGAAAGTTGAAAATGAAAGCAAAAACTTGGTTCCTTTGATCAGAATTGGATTGGAGCATGAAGTATAATAGGATTTTAGGATTTTAGACTGATAGGGCCTTTGAACCAATACAAAGTATTAATTCTAGGATGGAAGGTAAGAGTTTTTTTTTTTTTAAGCCTACATTTTACTGGGGACAAATGATAATTCAAAGGGAAATGGAAAGGGTATGACTTTAGGGGGAAGATATCCCATGTAGGCAGAGTAGAGAAAGTTCAGGAGAGTCAAGAGTAGATCTTATAGAGGAACAAAGGCAGAAGTGTCATTTCCCATAAAGTGGAGCTTCTGGGAGGAAGTGAACAGAGGAAGGGTCTCTCAGTGTAGAATGTTCCATATGAGATGTCTCAAAGGTAAAGAAATTGAGATAGAGGTAATGTGACAAATCTACAAGATTGTGTGACACTGGGGAAGTCACAGCCTTTTTGTGCCTTATTTTCCTCACATGAAAAATGAAGGGTTTGGACAAGATGACCTCAGCCGTATATTCCATCTTTGAATCTATGATTCTATGAGGAAGTAATCTCCTGGTTAATTAATGGGGAATAAAACTATGTACATTCTCTGACCTAGCAATACCACTATTAGGTCTGTTTCCCAAGGTAATCAGGGAAAAAGGAAAAAAAAAATTTTAAACCCTTAGCTTCTGTCTTAGAATCAATTCTGTGTATTGGTTCCAAGATAAAGGCTAGATGATGGAGGTTAAGTGACTTGCCCAGGGTTATACAGTTAGGAAATATCTGAGGTTAGATTTGAACCCAGGACTTATCTCCAGACCTGGTTCTCAATCAAATAAACCACTTAGCTGCCCCTGAATCTATATGTTCTAAAATATTTATAGTAGCTCTATGGAAATTGAGGTGATGCCTATCATTTAGGAAATGGCTAAACAAGTTGTATATGATTGTGATAGAATACTACTGTGCTGTAAGAAATAATGAGCAGATTAATTATTTCAAAAACATTGAAATACTTATGCGAAAAATTTCAAAAGTAAAACAAATAGAACCAAGAGAATGGTGTTTACAGCAAGAAGAGTATTTTTGGAAGAATAACTGATAAATGGGAGTGTGCATGATTTGGTTTTACATATACATATGTATATATATGTATATATATATAGTGAAGATTGGATTTGGCTCTCTCCAGATTGTAACAATGAAGGTACTTAGTTCTTCCTTGATTGTGAAGATTGAATTGTAATCCCCTATTTGTTGATTTAATCCCCAGAAATGTAAGCACAGTACTTGAAGTTGAGTGGGAAGATCTGCCCATGTTAGATTTGATCACCAAGGATGTAAATCTCCCACTTAATCATGAGGTGGGTGGTCTGTGACCCACATGTGTGATAGTGGGTAATGAATTAGAATCGACTAACTGCCTTCTGAGCAGTCCTAGAGCTGAGTGTCAGCTGTGATTGGTAGACATGGAATTAGGGGAAGTGACACAAGAAAAAAAAGTTTTTAAAAGAAAGAGGCAAGGGCCTAAACAAGGTTGGTTGTTGAGGGTTGGTCTTCTGGGAGTTGTTGGTGGTTGTTCTTCTGGGAGTTTGAAAGAGACACCCTTGGAATGGAGCCTGCTGGAGTTGAGGCTGATAAAAGAATCTGCTGATTGAACTGACACTGTGGTGAGTGTAAATAAAGGCTGACTTCCTTCCTTGCCCTTTCTGGAGGTATGAGCCTCTGGGAAAGGCCCATCATCTTGAGACTCCCTTCCCCTGGCTGGGGCCTTAGAATTGCTACCTGGGTTAGAGGAAGCTGGAGCTCTCTCTCTCCCCCTTTTCTCTCTTCCTTAATATCTTCCCTCTATTGCAAAATAAACTACCATAAATTCCATTTGACTTTAGTAATTCATTTTTGGGATTTAGAAATTAAATCCCTGGTGACCAATTAAATATTCAGGCCAACCATAAAATTAATGTACATATATATATTCCCACCCCCCCCCCCAAATGATGCCAATGTATGGAGTAGTGGGTGAGGGAGGAAAACAGCTTAGAATATAAAATGTAACAAAAATAAAAATATTTCAAAAAAAATTAATGACAGGACTCAAACTACAACCCATCTCTCATAACTGCTAATTTTTTGGTTTTGTTATTGAGTATTTCTTAGTGGTAATTGTCTCTGAAGCTTTATGATTACCTCTGTCATTTTCTATTTGGGATACCATTATCCTTCTAGTCTCCTAGGTTGAGAACTTCAGAGTTGACTTTGACATTTTCTTTTTCCATGTTCCCCATATCCAATGAGGGGACAAGTCTTCATCTACTTCCTTCTCTCTACTCTCTTAGCCACTACTCTTCTTCAGACTTGCATTCCTTCCTACTTGAACAATTATCTCTTAATTTAGCCTATGCCATGCTGGCGAACCTATGGTATGTGTGCTGAAAGGGGCTGCTCCCCTACCCCTCTTCATGTGTGCCTAAGGACATTTCTTCCATCATTCCCCTCTCCCTCTGCCCAGCAGCCCAATGAGAGTGAGGGTGCAGTTTGGACACTCAGTAGCCTATAGTATTTCCCTTCTAGATAGCACTATGCCCAGTGATGAAGTCAGATGTATCTGGGTAATGCTCATGCCTCAGATGCTTACTAGATAGCTTTGTGATGCTGGAAGAATCACTTAACCTCTCCTAGCCTCAAGTTCCTCATCTGTAAAAGGAGGATGATAAGAATATCTACTTCAAAAGGTTGCTATGACGATCAAATTAGCAAACCTCAAAGCATTGCATAAATGCAAAATAGCCATTATTATTCTAGTTTTCCAAGTCTTTTGCAATGATTGTGCCCCATTTCTTGAATGGATTCCCTCCTCATTTCTACCTCAATGTACTGTTAAGCTGTTTCAGTCGTTTCTGACTATAATGCCATTTGGGGTTTTCTTGGCAAACATACTGGAGTAGTTTGCCATTTCCTTCTCCAGATCATTTTGCAGATGAAGAAATGGAGGCAGAAAGTCACACATAGTCACACAATAAGTTTCTGAGGCTATATTTGAATTCAGGAAGATGAGTCTAAATTGTGTCAATTCAAATGCCACTCCTAAAATGGAATCCTTCCTAATCAGCAGATAGTTCCTCCCTGCTGAAATTACCTTGAATCTACATTACACTTGACTGTTTATGTATTGATTCCTCTGACAGAATATAAACTTATTTTGAAGTTAAGGACTGCTTAATTTTTGTCTTTGTATCCCTACTATCTAGCATGTAGTAAGCACTTAGCAAATACCTATTGATTGATTAATTAATTGCAAAAGACACATCTGTTCATATCACTCTTCTACTTAAAAAAAATTTTTAGGATCTCTTTAATGTCTTCAGATAAAACACAAAATTCTTAGCCTGTCATTTAAAGCCCCCTAAAATTTATTTCTTACTTCTCCATTTTTATTTCATGTTATCCTTCACACATCCTCCTCTTAACCAATAATTTATAAACATTTATTAAGTGTCTACTACATGCCAGGCACCTTGCTAAATGCTGGGGGTAAAAGGAAAGATGAGGGATAGTCCCTTCTTCTGTCCAGGAACTCACAGTCTAATGGGGGAAACAATGGGTAAATAACTATGGACAACATATAGGATAACTTGGAAATAATCCACAGAGGAAAGATTTAAGAGGGATTATGAAGAATTAAGAGGGATCAGGAAAGGCTTATTGTGGAAGGTGAGATTTTAGCTAAAACTTGAAGGAAGCCAGTAGAACCAGGAGGCAGAGATGAATTGGGAGAGAATTTCAAGAATGACAGACAACTAGTGAAAACCCTGCAGTTGGAAGATGGAGTGGCTTGTTGGAGAGAGAGCAAGGAGCAAGATCCCAGAATACTTGGGAGTAGTATAAATCAGAGGTTTCAAAACTCCCAAGTTAAACCTGAACCACATTAGAATGCAATTGGGAAATGTTTAAGGAAATAAATAAAAATACAATGGAACACAGATAATGTTAATATGTGGTTTTCTAAGTCAATAGATTACTGGCAGGGATCCTTTAAAAAGGTTTAGTTACTTCCATTTGTATTTGAATTTGACATTATTGGTGTAAGACTAGAAAGTTTGGGAAGGGATGGGTCAGAAAAGGCTTTAACACCAAATAGAGGATATTGTATTTAATCCTGTAGGTTATAATGAGCGACTGGAATTTATTGAAGAATATACTCCTAACTTACTTCTGTCTCTTAAAATTCCTTGTTTCCTTCAAGGTTTGGATCAGGTGTTATCTTCTATATGAAGCCTTCCTGTATTTACTCTCCTCTTCCCTCTTCAATTGCTAGTGTTCTTTATTTCCTAAAATTACTTTGCTTTACTTCATATTTACTTATCTATCTGTGCTATTAGGGGAATATCTACCCCCAAACAAGTGTACACTTTCTAGGGTGGAATGGGCAGATGAAAAACAATTTGTTCCAATGGACTGGATGATGGCTGAAGAAGATGCTGTAGAATGATTGGTCAGGAATGATGCTGAGGTCATTCCAGGCCATTTTGTTTTCCTGACTTTTGTCTTGCTACTCTACTTATCACCCAACTCTGGACTGGTGAATGAGACTGACCACTTTGTACAACCCTGCCTCACTTAAATTCATTTCACTTGCAAGTCCAACAAATACCCCATGACATCATTGGTTCTCTTCAAAAAATGAATGATGAAAAACAACTTATCTGTGAACATATTGTATTCCTCTTAGTAAACTGGAAACTCCTGAGGGCAGAGACTATTTAATGTCTGCTTTTTGTATCATCAGGACTTCACACAGTACAGTGACTATATATTGAATGAAAAGGAAACATACATTTATTAAGCTTTTCCCATGTGCCAAGTTGCGCTAAGTGCATTACTAATGTCTTCTCATTTCATCCTCACAACAACCCTGGGAGATAGGTGCTATTCTTCTCATTTTACAGTTGAAGTAACTGAGGCAAATAGCCATTAAGGAAGTTACCCAGGGTCATGCAGTTAATCAAGGTCTGAGATCAGACTTCAAATCTCCAGGTCCAGTTCTCTATCCACCATACTACCTACTTCCCCTTAGTGTCATTTGGTTCACCTTCCTCCTTTTACAGATGAGAAAATTGACAACTCATCAGAGGAAGTGAGTTTTTTTCCAAGTTCTCCCAGCTAGTGACTAGCAAAACCAGGATTCCAAACTATGATATTCTAATTCGAAATCTTGAGCTCTTTGTATGAAAACCTCCTTTTTTTCCCCTCAACTATTCCAGAGGACCTGCAAGCTCCTTGAGGAGGGGGGCTTTTTGTCTTTATATATAATCTAGTGGCTCCCATGTACAAAATATACATACATGCATATATATATATATATATATATATAGTGGATCTTGAAATTTCTCAGACTTGTGAATGTTAAAAATTTCCACATTGGGGAATTCTCCATTGGAACAATTCCCTACTGGGAACATTCCCCATTTTGACAGTGAGAACTCTACTTGGATCAGAAATGTGAGGACCTCTACTCCACCCATACTTAAGACTGCTTTAGGGAAGAAAACTCCTTGCTAAACAATGAAAGTACTTAAACCCATACTTATAATGAGGGAAAAAGTTCTTTAAGCCATGCCTATTTTTAGAATTAATATAATGGGGTGCTAAGTACCTATTAAAGGTCAGGCAACTTGTAAACTTGCCAGGAGCAAAGAGGTGAAAACTTATTCAGAAGTTTTTTCTGGTACAAACTTACTAAAGGGATTAGTCGACCCAGCAGTGTTTTTAGAATAGGCTGTCCTTTGGGAAAATGTCTACTGTGATTGGTAGATGTAAGGACTTAGGGGAGGTGACATAGTAGAAAACCCCCTATATAAGAAAAAGCAGAATCTCTTGGAAAAGAAAAAAAGATCTCTTGAGAGAGGCTCTGGAGAAGGGAAGCTCTTGGAGGACAATCTCTAAGGAGATCTCGCTGGAGCTCCTATGAGGGGACTCTGTCCCTCTGGAGGCTCTTGAGAGAGGCCCTTTGAAACAGTCTCTGGCTGGAAGGCTCTTTGAGGAGGACTCTGGCTGGTACTCTCTCTGAGGAGACTCTGTCACTAGAATCCTTGCTTAGACAGACCTTGTGGTTAGTGATAAAAGACTGACTGACTGATCTCTCTCTCTTAAGACTCAGTTCTAGGCCATGTTGGCTTAAGGCCCTTCATACTTATTTCCTTTTTCTCTCTTTCTCTCTTTTCTTTAATTTCTCATTGTATTATTAATTAAATTCTCTATAAAACCCAGTTGACTTGGGTATATTCATAATTGGGAATATTTCCCTGGCGACCACTTTATATTTGATTTTAAAACAAGACACTGTGGTGAAAACATATTTTCTGCAGTCACAAATTTACTCACCCACTCTTATATCTATCACAATTTATGTCTTCAACCATTTTAATTATTACAGTTTAAGGCATCCACTCTTTTAACTGCCACAGTTTATGGCTTAACTATTTTAATTATAACAATATAAAAACATATATATATATAATTTTAAAAATCTGGTACATGTAAAAGTCTGGTATGTATACATATAATACACACATACATATGCATATCTTATACATATATAATCTACCTTGGCAGTCAAAACCTCCTTACCAGGAATTTCATCCTACATCAATAAAATCGCAAAAAAAAAGATGTATGTATGTGTCTATAGAAATACATATATATAAGCATAGATATATAGCTATATATACATATTCCTCCAGATATGTGTACATATAGATATATATGTATATGTAAGTATACATGTAAGTACAGATATATAGTTTTATATTTCTTCCTTTTCCAGCTTGGGCTCATAACTTGAACATTATTCAGATGTGACAACATACGAAAGAACTGTTTAGATTAGAATTGTAAAGTTTACAGTTAGTGAAGAGAATGGGTTCCCCGATCCCTTTAAAAAAGAATCCACATGCTAGAATTAATCAATATTAAGCCAAAGAAAGTGATTAATCTGTGGTAATGATTGATTATTGATCCATAAAATGATAGTAAATATATTGTATAAGGATGTTAAATAAGATTAATGCATTATTAAGCTCAATATATCTAATTATTTTTTAAACTATAACTTTCTATAAGCCAGCATTTACAATAGGATATGGCTCAAAAGGCCTGTGCCTTCTGAGCAGAAAGTTTACAGGTGGTAAACCTCTGAGCAGAAGACTTGACTATATATGGTACACAGAGATATATGGGGCAAAAAGATGCCCAACAGAGATATCTCTCACTTTTAAGTGTCCTAGGCTTGATGGGTGGGATCTTGTATGATATAATGTTAGAGTATTTAAAAAAAGGAAAACTGTCACTTAATTGTCTTTAGGTATGAGGAAGCCTAATGACCAAGCTTTGCTGAGAGACACTGGTCTCTCTCAATAAACCCGTGATTGGTTTGGAGTTGCCTCTTTGTTTTCTTTCATTTTGACTGAAAAATATTCATTACACTGGAAGAGAATTTAGGACTCCATTCTTCCAGTACCTTTATATTACAGATGATGAGAGTCAGACTAGAGGAATTAAATGAGTTGTGCAAAGTCCTAATCAATTAATGGTAGAGGTAAATTTAGGATCCAAGTCATCCTTAGTATGGGTAATTTTTAGTATTATCTTATTCTCTGTTTTTTTGGTGTGTGATGATACAAAGATACCCAACTTGGGTTGCCCTGCCCCTCTGAAGACTTTTTAGTATTGATGGCATAGCTGTGAAATGGACCAGCAACTTGAAAAACTGAATATCAGTGCTTATAGTCCTTTTCAATGGATTTCATTGAACATAGGCTAGGTGTGCCCTATAACTATATTAATTATGCTAATATTGCTTCTACTACTATACTATCACCAGTTAATGGAGAAGCATTTGTTAATTGCTTCCTATATGCTAAGAATTGTGCTGAGCACAGGGAAATGCAAAAAAAAAAAGAGACAAAACTCAATCCTCTTCATCAAAGAGCTTAGATTCTAATGGAGGGTAGAGTAAGATGTAAATAACTAGGTACCTATAAGAAATATATGCACATATATATATATATATATACAGAATAGATGAAGGTATGATGATGAAAATGAGTCTTGAAGATGAAGATGAGTCTTGAAGAAAGCCAGGGAAACTAAGATACCACTAAAAATAACTTCTCTTATATTCATGGCTTTTTTTTTAGGTTGTAAAGTCAGTCAACTAGCATCAATTATTAAGTATTTATTATGTATCAGGCATTGTGCTAAGTGTTGGGCAAACAAAGCAAGGCAAAAATAGTCTTTATTTTCAAGGAGCTTGCCTTATTATCTTATTTGATCTTCACAGCAATTGAATGAAGTAATCATAGCACAAGAGCTATATTATAGATGAGTAAAATGAGCTACATTGTAAGCCCGAATTACTTAATTTTTTGTTCTTATATCTTCAGCATAATGCTTATATATACTAAGTGCTTAATATTTATTGATTAATTCACAATTTGCAAATGGCAGAAGTAATAATCCTGTCTAGATATTCACATTCTTAAACCACATGTCTTTCTACATATGAGTAGGCAAATCATATATATATATATACATATATATATATATATACACACATATATACATATTAATTGGGAGAGGAGAGGGGGTGGATTAGTAGTAAATGAAAGAAATTTAATAAAAAAGTTGACATGTAAGTGGTAACTCTTAAGCTGAGCTCTGAAAAGAATTAGGTATTCTAAAAGTCTTGGAAGCATGGAATCTTCTATGAGGCCACAAACTTCAATTCAACAAACATCAAGTACCTACTGTATGAAGAACCCTGTGCTAACTCCTGCATATACCACAAAGAGGAATAAAATGTGACCCCTATCTATATGAAGTTATTGTGTGGAGTTATGTCCACCAGAGTTAGCCTTTTGTTTAAGGTCTTTCACTTTGTTTGTTTTGTTTTGTTTTTCTTTTTTTCCTCTTTTTTAATTACCTTTTGATGATTCTCTTGAGGTCTGTGCTTGGGCATCAAATTTTCTATTCAGGTCTGGTCTTTTCTTTACAAATTCTTGGAATTCTTCTATTTTGTTGAATGACCATACTTTCCCCTGTAAGAATATAGTCAGTTTTGCTGGGTAGTTGATTCTTGGTTGTAGACTTAGTTTCCTTGCTTTCTAGAATATCATATTCCATGCCTTTCAGTCCTTCAGTGTAGATGCAGCCATATTCTGTGTTATCCTCACTGTGGTTCCATGGATTCTGAATGACTTCTTGTCAGCTTGTAATATTTTCTACTTGGTCTGATAGTTCTTGAATTTGCCTATAGCATTCCTGGGTATTGTCAGTTGGGGATTAAGTACAGGAGGTGATCTGTGGATGCTTTCAATCTCCACTTTTCCCTCTTGTTCTAGAATATCGGGGCAGTTTTCTTGGATAATTTCCTATAGTATGATGTCCAGGCTTTTTCTTTTGTCATGGTCTTCTGGTAAACCAATGCTTTTTAAACTGTCTCTCCTGGAACAATTTTCAAAATCTTCTGTTTTGTGAATAAGATGCTTCATATTTTCCTCAATTTTTTCATTCTTTTGGTTTTGTTTTATAGTGTCCTGCTGCCTTGTGAGGTCACTTAATTCTAGTTGTTGTATTTTGGTTCTTAATGACTTGATTTCATCCCTGGCTTTTTGGTCATCCTTCTCCTTCTGGTCTGATTTTCTTTGGAGGTCATTTTTCATCCTCTTTACCTCATCTCTTATCTCCTTTGCCTCATGTTTTGTCTTCTTTGCCTCATCTTTCATCTCCTTTGCCTCATTTTCAAGCTGGTTGATTTTAGCTTTCAAGACACTATTTTCTGTTTCCAGATGACTTACCTTAGTTTTAAAGTTCTTTTCCCAATTATCTTCAACTTCTCTTAATTATATTTTGAATTGCATTTTGAGTTCTTCCAAAGCCTGTATCCAATTTGATGGGATTTCTGTTTTATTGCTTGATGATCCCTCCTCCTTCTCTGTTTCATTTGCTCTTTGTTCATTGCCTGTATAGAACCTGTTGATTGTAATTTCTTTTTCTGTTGTTTGCTCATATTTACCCCTTCTTTGCTCCCTGTGGTTGTCTGTGCTCTTGTTCCTCTCATATTTTTTTTTTTTTGGTTTGGGGGCTTCCTCTTGGAGCTTTGTCAGATCTCTCAGTGTAGTCTGTGAGGGAGGGGTGTTGGAGCTTGAGCTTCCCTGACCTCTGAAAACTTTTGATGGGATTACATTCAGCTGGGTTGGGCTAGATGTGCTCTGAAGCCAAAACCTCCTGGAAGGCTGGAGCAATATGGATGGTCTCCATCGCTGTCAACAGGCTGCCCCCTTTGTGCTCCCTCTCCAGCTCCTTCCCCACCGCCTGTGTTCAAGGATGCTCTGAACCTGGTACAGCCCTGCCTGCAAGTTACTCCCTCCAGACCAGTGCCTTTGCCTGCCCAGAGGTTCCCACTGTCACTGAAGGCTTAGCACTCTAGGTGGGGAAGGGGTCCTGGGACCTTCCTTCTTCCTTCTCCTTAAACCAGAGTGTTCTCGAATTCTGGCTTTTGTGGGGGATGGGGGTGGGGGCTTACCTTTTGAATTGAGTCCAGCAGGAGGATTCACCTGCTCTGTCTTGTTGTTAGGTTTGATTTTCAGTCCCCTAGGAGCATTTAGTTTATAATTGGTAAGGAAGGGTTTTCAGAGGTCTGAGCTTTTGTTGCCTCTAAGCTGCCATCTTCAAGGTCTTTCATTTTGCACTTGCTGTTCTGCCCTTTCATGATAAACTCCATCATTTGTAAACTCACAGCCATCCTTCAAATTCAAGACTAGATTATTAACGTTATCTCCCTGAACCTGCTCTCTCTTCTGATTGAAGGGCTGGAAGGTGAAGGACCAAGCTCCTCCCAATGCTTTCCTAGGGCAGAAACTGGACTCTTAACTCTTCTATTTTATAGAATCTGCTCTTCTGCCTGCTTTCAACTTCATTGAACAAGATGTCCACTCAGTGGGTATCTCCTGGTATTTCCCCTTTCCTCTTTTCTGCCTCCTTTAGTGTGTTGTCTACTCCCTTAGACTGTAAGCACCTTAATGGCAGGTCCTTTGTATTAATTTATTAATTATTTATAATAATTTGTATTAATTTATTAATTATATATAAGTTATAATTAATGAATGTAATCCTTTGTATTAATTGTATCCCTGGTGCTTAGCACAGTATCTGGCACATAGTAAATTTTTATTGGATTGGGTTAATTGACATCACCATTGTTAAATGATTGTGTGTGTGTGTGTGTGTGTGTGTGTGTGTGTGTGTGTGTGTGTGTATGTTTATTTGTTTATGGCTTAGATGATCTCCTTTCTAAAAAAAAGCCCTTCTACTAAACTGCATCTAAAAGTCCCAGCATTGGATAATCACATTGCCTTCTATAGATGCTTTAGAGAGACACACATATTGATGGGGGTCTGATATGTCAAGATATAGGCAATTTAATGCTTTAACATAAATTATAAGTTATTTCTGCTTGGCACATATTAAGTGCTTTATGACTGTTTATTGAATGAATTGAAAAAAAATAAATGAGTCATAAACCAGTTACCTCAAGCCTTTGATGAAATAGGAAATAGGCCAAAAAGTTTTGATGGCTAGAGAAGGAAATATCTGGAGCATGAAGAGATGCCTAGAAATATTGAGAATCTGGGGAGTGGAGATAGAAGGCAGGGCCCAAAGTCTGTCTTTTTCTACTTCCCCATGTTGCATTGGGCTGATCTTGATGACTATAAACAGAGTAGACAGAAGAAATCCTGAAGCACACATGTCCTCCTTCCCTCCTTTGTTTTTCTTTCTTTTGTCTCCAATCTGTCATCCTCTCAGTTACAAAAATAACTTTCCTAAAGCACAGATTTGACTGCTACTCACCAGCTTAAGAATACTCAGTGACTAACCCTCAGTATTACCTTTAGGAGAAAATACAAAGACTTTAGCTTGGCTTCAAATGCATTGTCTATCCTACTCTATTCTCTGTTTAGCCACTCAAATGATTTTTCCAAAGTGCAGGTTTGATCATGTCAGCCCTCCCCTCAAATAAATGAACTCCAGTGACTTCCTATTGTTGCCAGGAGCAACTATAGAATATTTTTTTTTTGCTTTCAAAGCCCTTCCTAACCTAGTCTCCTCTTCCCATTTGTAATCTTCTAATACCTTACTACCCAACAAATATTCTTTGACCCAGTGGCCTTCTAGTTTTTCTATGAACAACCTATTTCATCTCTTGGCTCCAGGCTTTCTCACTGACTGTCCCCTGTGCTTGGAATGTTCTTCCTGTGGTGCTCCAACTACTGACCTCTGTAATATTTATTGGGAAAGGAAATGGGGGGGATTGGAAAAATGGGGGATAACTGTGAGGTCTGTAGTAGGGTATGGAGGAGTTGAGGGGAGAGAGGGAATATCTCTTGGTGAGGCAAAGGAGAGAGATGCCCCCTGCTGAGAGGAAGCAGCAGGGGTCCAATAAGGAGTGTTTGCTGTTGAATGACTGAATTGATGTTCATCTCCCTCTATGCTCAGAAAAGATAGTCCACTTTTCTGACTGCGAATTCAAATAATATAAAATTTAATAACCAGTTGGGATTGGAGAGATATCAGGAAGTGGGGGCAAGGGAGGTCCCAAAATAAAGTTGAAGTCTTCCTCAGCTTTTGGAGCTGAGGCCAGGCCCCACAGGCTGTCGGAAGGTTTCTCCCACCCCCTTCTTCTGTGCTAGTTTTGTCAATTTCAGAATCTTAGCAGTAGACAGAAAGCAAACAAGAACAGTTCTAACCTTCAGAAGCCTGTGTCTTTGGGCTGAACAGAGTAGAGGTACTCCACTCCAGACTGGGCTGAATCAGCTCCTCCCTCCTCCAACACCAGGAAGGAAGCGAAGTCCAGCAGGAAGGAAGTGCTAGTCACAAGATGCAACTGCCACTCCCAGTTGCCCCTTCCCCCACCAACTGTCAGTCTTGTTTCCTTTCCACACCTTCCTAGCTTCCTTTGAGTCCCCAATACTTCTACAGGGAGCCTTTCCTAACCCCTGTTAATTCCAGTGATTTCCTACTTTTAATTATTTCCTATCTATTCTGTATTTACCTCACTTTGTATATATTTGTTTACATGTTATCTTCCACATTAAATTGTAAGCTCTCTGGGACCAGGGACTCTCTTTAAAACAAACAAACAAATGAAAATAACTTTTACCTACCATCTGTGTATTGGTTCCAAGGTAAAGTCTAGACAATGGAGGTTAAGTGACTTGACTAGAGTCACATAGTAACTGAGGTCATATTTGAACTCAGGGCCTTGGTCTGGCTCCCAATCCACTGAGCCATCTAGATGCCCCCAGGGACTGTCTTTTACCTTTTTTATTTCCTCAGCACTGAACACAATGTCTGGCACATAGTAGGTGCTTACTAAGTATTTCTTGAATGAAATGAATTGAATAAATTGCTCCAACCTACCTTTGCAGAATTCTTTTGCATATATGTATGAAAGAAATGATATATGTGGACTGATTGAATATGGAAGCAAAGGAGAGACAAAAATCAGATGACAGGTTTTGAATCTGGTCTATTAGGAAAAAATGCCATTAATGGAATCGACAGTAGACAATATTGATTTTTGGAAAGATAAACTTATTTTTGGCCATACTGAGCTAGATGAGGTGAAACTTATTTTTGGCCATACTGAGCTAGATGAGGTGATTCAAAGGAAATGTCATATAGGTAGGGAGAATCCTGTAACTCTGGGCAGAGACCAGAGTTGGAAAATATGGTTTGGAAGTTATCTGCATAGGTTTGGAATTTATGAGAGTAGATGAGATATCCAAAGAAAAGAGTACTAAGAGAGAAGAATAGACCGCTGAGGATTGATCTTTAATTAATATAAGGGATGTATAAGGGACAGAAGATATTGAAAGATATAGAAACAAGAACCAGAACTGGGTAATGATCTAGAAGCCAAATGTAGTTTCCCAAAGGAGGAGATGATTACCATTATAAAAATCTGTGGAGAGAGAAAGAAGAATGAGAATTTAGAAAAAGCTTTTGGTTCTGGTCATCTGGGAGTCAGTGGTATTCCATAGTCCAATGCCTCTTGTAGTTTATTTTTAACTTGGACTTGACTGGGCATGCCCAGATCACCTACTATAGAGACTACCTATAGGGCTTTTGGAGCTTGTCCAGATTGCCTAACCCAGAGGTCTCTGTGTGTGTCTATTCTTTCCCCTTCCCAGATCAGACACTGAGATGGTGTAAACTAGGCAAGTGAGGGTGGAGGGGGAGGGGTGCTGTAATCTTATGTATTGGGGGTTTAAGTTTAAATATCTTTAATTATATCTTTTAAAGTAAATATTTATGTACAGAAGTTAATCTGATCATTAGTGACTAAGCAGAACTGGGATTCAGGGAACTTCCTCTTACAATTAATTGAGAGAACAACTTCTATGGACTGTGAACATTTGAAGAGCCTAGACATCTCTCAATCATCTTTTGAGTATCAGAGAATCCCAAGGAAGGGATGAAATGGAACATACTTGGCCTTCTGGTGTTGGGAGCCAGTGTGGTCTATATTATACTTAATATGATTTTTCCTCTGACCTTAACATCATTGGCAGAGGCCAAATGGATCTCATTTAAGAAAAGCAGGAAAATGGCGCTTGTATCCTTAAAACACCAAGGTTAGCAAATTTGCTTGAGTTCTATGGTAAATTTGGATCCATCTCTATTCCTTTTGGTAATAGGACCTTGTGCCCTATTCTAGCCCAAGTTTCGATCCTGGCACCAATTCATGCCTCTGATCCAGATCTTTCCTTTGGCTTCTGGTTCCTTATCTTATCATTTTACATCAGTAATAAATGATTCCTAGCTTTGTCTAATCAATCCAATTATACTGGTCTTTCCATTCATGGAGACTTCATGGCTAAGACCATTTCTCATCCTCAGTCTCTAAAAGCCTCAGCCTTTGCCAGAGACTATGATGGAACTTGTCCTTAATCTCGCCCTTAGGTAGACCAAGAGAAAAAAGACACATCCCTTTGGTAATGGATAGGAGAAATGAAGATTTCAGGTTATTAAGGAAAGAGTAAATTGTGAGGAAAAGGAAGTAGAAAAATTCTCTAGTGCAGTGATATAGCAAACTTTTTAGAGACTGAGTACCCAAACTGCAACCCTCATGTTGCATGTGAGTCCCCTCCCCTGTCCCAGATAGGAGAGGGAGGAAGTGCTCCCATCGGGCTATTGGGCAGAGAGGAGGGTGATGTGAGAAATGTCCTTGGACACATGTCAAGAGAAGGAGATGAGCAGACTCTTCCAGCATATATGCTATAGGTTCGTCAATACAGTTCTAGTGGGATATTTTAAAAATTAAAAACTCAGTTATTTTTGTAGTTTTATTTTGTTACAAATTACTATTGATAATTGGTATAAAAGATAAGATGGCAATTTTCATCAAAATTTCCAGTGATCAAAAGCTAAGAAAGATAGTTAATATACCAAATGACATAAGTAGGAATCCAAAAATGATAATGATGGACTAGAATGGTGTTGTCAAATCTAGGCAGTACATTGACATAGAAAAATCACAAGTGAACATTATATATCTTGTACTTTAATTTATTTTGTTAAATATTTCTCAATTACATTTTTATTATATTAATTTTTTCTAGATGACAATACAATTTTTAATATTAATTTTCTGATCTGTTGTAACCCATGTTCTCTCTCTCCCTCCTCCCTTTCTCCCAATAATATGATATGATAAAAGTTGGTTGTATATATACTGTTATATGATACATATTTTCATGTTCATCACATGTTGTGAAATAAGATATATAGCTTATACTAGAAAAAGAAGCATGGAGAAAATACAGTAGTATTTTTCGATCTGCATTTGGATTCCATCTATTCCTTCTATGGTGGTGGATATCCTTTTTTTGTAATGGGTCTTGAAATTGTTCTGGATCCTCTCAATTAAGGTTGCTCCTTAAAATGAGGCAATGGATGTGACATGTCTGGGATAGAATGTTGAACAAAATCTAAAAATATAGAATTTATTAGAAATAAATGTAAAGTCTCAAACTTGGGTTTGAGAAATAACAAGTACAAGAGGCATTTGACATTGTTAGACACCAATTTTTCCAGAAGAGAGCTGAAGATTTCTGTTTTTTACATCATATTTTAGAAAGGCTATTGATAACCTGAGACACCAAAAGAGAGTAACCCTAGATTGATCCAAGTTCATATTAGTTGGTTAGGGAGAAGAAAGAAGATATCATAAGGTTCATGTAGGTTTGAAGGATGAAAACTTCAGGTGGCCAGATTATAAGGAAGAGGGGTACTGGCAAGTCAAGTAGTGAGGAGGATTGTTCAACTCTGATCCCAGGACAGCATCTATTGGTTTTCTGCTTTCTATATGTGGTCAGATAACATCTAAAACATGACATTCAGTTCTGGGTGCTCAGCTTTTAGGGAAAGATTAACAAACTGGAGCTCATCCAGGGGAGGATAGCTAGGATGCTAAGAAGAACTGAAACCATATCACATGAAGAATACTTGAAGGAAATATATATTTAGTCTGGAAAAGAGGAGACCTTGTGATTCAAGATGGGAGGAGGATATAGGAGAGAAATGATCATTGTCTTCAAATATCTGAATATCTGTTATGTGGCAAAGTGATAAGACAGATTCTTTTTGGCTATGAGGAATGGAAATAATAGATAAGCACTTATCAGTTCAGAATAAGGAGAAACTTGGTAAAAATTAGAAGTATCCAAAAAAAATTAAAGGGACAAGTTGCTGTGGGAAATTCTTTATTGCTAGAATTTTGGGGATGGCCATTTCTTGGAATTCTTTCAGATGGAATTTCAGTTTGTAGTAGGAAGTTGAATTAGATAACCTTTAAGGTATCTTCCAACCATGAGGTTCTATGATCCCCAACATGTTCATTCTCACTAGAAACAGACTGAAGGTTGATAGTGCCTCTCGTTGAAACAAAGACAGAAGTCCTTCAGTTGCTAGAAAGTCCACAATGATGGGGGTATATATTTGTGTTTATTAACAGCAAAAGTGGCCTCAACTAGGGGTAGTGGGGTTATCAGTGGATTCAGCTAGGCCTAGAGATCTGAGGTCCTGGGTTCAAATTTGACCTCAGACATTTCTTAATTATGTGACCCTGGTCAAGTAATTTAACCCCACCACCTAGCCTTTACCACCCTTCTGCTTTGGAATCAAAACACAGCATTGGGTCTAAGATGGAAGGTAATGATAAAAAAAAAAAAGGAGTCTCAATCCTTCATGGTTCATATCAGCTTTGACAGCTCAGGATAGCAACATCCTATCACTGCTACCCTGTGTATGAAGTAGGAAGTGTGTGTGTGTGTGTGTGTGTGTGTGTGTATAGTGTGTAGTGTGTAGTGTGCTGGTGATACTTGTGTCTCACTGAGAATAGGTAAGATATTACTCTGGATATCCTCTACATCTTCCTGACAGGTTTTCAATGGGCAAATATTTTGAGAAGCCTGTCCTTCCAAATAATTCTTTCAACAATACTGTCTTCATGTGACCTAGATAACAATTTAGCAAAGCTGTGAAAGACAGAAGAACAGGGATTTGAGGACTGAATATTCAAGGATAAGCATTGTTGAGGAGTAAAAGGAAGAAGAGAAGCATAGGAGACAGAAAATTTGATCAGAGAAGTCAGAAGAGATGTAGGAAAATATAACATCCCTGGGGAAGTAGAGGGTAGTGTAGTAGAATTGCACTAGATTTGGGGTCAGATATTGGTTGAAATCCTACTTTTGACATTTGCTTGTTTTTGTGACCTTGGGAAAGTCACTTAACTACTCTGGACTTCAATTTTCTCATCTATTAAATGAGTAGTTGATTTCTGAAGTCTCATCTAACTTTTTAACATTGACTTTCAGCTTATTATTTCTTTAAATAATGGGTCTCTTTGTTTTTATTTTACCTTTACTTTCTAATACAGCCTTCCCACCAACCTTCCCTCTGTCCCACCATTTGTTGAGAGCCATTTGTTGGTCCCATCCAGTTCTAAATTGATAAGCTAAGTCTAGAAAGGAGGAATGGGCCATTAGTACCAAATATAGGAGAGAGGTTGAAGAGGATGAAGATAGGGAAAACATCACTGGGTTTGACCAAATAAAAGTCATTATTTGACGTAGAGAGACTAGTTTCAATGAGGAAGAGAAGAATCTCATCATGATGACTTAGGGGGAGGTGGTAGGACAATGTAGAAAGACAAACGTGTGGAGAAGACATTATTTATATATATATATATGTATACACACACATAGACATACATATATTTACATACACATATAAAATATATTTACATACTGGTTGATTTACTAAATTATAAAGAGCAATATGTTTCTGTAATCAGTTTTTTAAGACTCTAACTACATAACTCCATGACCTCCTAATATATATGAAATTTTGTACATCAAAAAAAATCTTTTCTTGACTAAAGTGCTGGGAAAGTTGGAACTCTCCAAAGCCAGCCATTTTTGAGTTAGGAGCAGAGAAAAAAGTTTAGACACTTTTCACCAAAGTTAGAAACATATTAATTTTTCAGAGCCTTGTAACTCAAAAATGGCTTGTCCAATTTGCTTCAAACTTCCTAACCGGAGACTTAAGCATGAGAACTTTCGGTCCAAAGGAGTTATTTTGTCAGAGTTTGAAGGAGGTCAGAATAGGGCATTAAACGTAAAGGGCCTTGTAGCTTGGATAGTGGAATCCTTGCCAAGGTTGCTCAGTAATTAGTGAGACCATAATAACTGATGTTGTGTGAAAAGGGTCTCAGCACAGAAGACCATGGAGTGGTGAATGCAAGGGCAACCAAGGAGAAAATGTGCCCAATCAATTCTCTTTCTTGGAGAGCATGGAGGAAAGAATATTGATCCTGAGGAAGAGGGGTGGACTTTGTCATTGCAAAAGTACTTGTGGCTCATATTATAGATTCTCTTTTTCAGAAAAGAACAAAAGGAAAAAATAGTCATTTAAAAAATATTTCAGAGGAGAGGAGGGTGGTGGGATTGGGGAGGGACTATCTATTAAGAGAAGGAAATCTTCTGGGACCTGATTATTGTTAATTTGTAATCCAGTGAGGTCAAGTGCCTGATTAAATATTAATGTTGAAGCAAGGCCACAGTCTTTTGTGATCCCTTCTGCCCTGTTTTAATATTCCATCAGGTGCAAAGAGCTTCTTTTGCCAGCCTTAGTATCAGAGCAGGAAACCTTCACTTCTTGTCCTAATGGCTTTCTGAGTTTAAATAGCCAACATGTATCCCTTGCACTTGGGTATCTCATTAGTAGCCTTGAAACCCTTTTTCTATTTTAGTTCAGTTTGCTGGAAGTTTCATGGTGTTCAAAATGAAATCACATTAAATTTCCATTATTTCATTAATAACAACTCAGCAGACCCCCTCAGGCACCTCATTATGGAATTAGGGGCAAATGACACACAGCAGTAGCACCAACATCTCTGAATAGTCCTTTAAATAAGCACAGGGTATGTTTTTTAAGAATTAATAAATCCATCTTGGGCTAATAGAATATGCACCTAAGGATAAAAATGTAAAAATCCAATTATGAATTTTCAGAGAAAATTGCACTCTGGATGACTTGAATGGAAACAAAGCTTCAAGTCAGTCATTTTCACATTGTCAATGATATGCTCAATCATTCCACTTCCAGATGCCAAAGCAGTAATAAACAATAGTGAACATGTTATGTAAAGGAAGTAACCAAAGAAATATGTAAAAGAATATGGGCTCACCACATCATGAGAGTAAAGGAATCTCTTGTGGGCAATCTATATATTCCACTGGTAAATTTGTGTAATCAAGAGAAAATGAGGAAGGACTCAGGAACATTGAGTGAATCCCCTATGGTGAACCAATGGAAGAGCATGGAAGAGTGTCACAAAGGAGGGCCAGCCCATAGATAGGTTGCCATCTTCAGTGTTGGAGGGAATATCCATGTCAATGAGATTACAGATGTATTAGAATATCAGAGATGAAGAATGTAAATGCTGTTTTGAGGATGTCATTCAGAAAGTATGGATTCTACTTTATAGTGTTTTTAGACTAAACCTAGCTGTAGATGTGATGAAAGAAATAATTATTATTTACAAGTAGTCTTTTATTAAAGTTTTACAGTTTCATTGATATAGGTACCTCTTCCTCAGATGCATTTTGGTGGCCATCCTTGTGATGGCTCTTATGAGCTTTCTCTGCACTTAGTAGACTGGTCCTTGGACACACAATCCTTCCCCTTTCTAGATTGGTGTGACCTTTTGGGAATTGTGCCTTCAGGAAGCCAGGATTATGCTGATGCATGAGAGTAGGGGTTTAGTAAAGGTTGCACATGTATATGTTTTTAAATCTTCAAAATTAGTATTTTTAATGAAGATTGATTCTCGGTAAGAGAACAGTTTGGGATGCAGTAGTAAATTTAGGTGATATAAAAGCAAAAGATGCCAATAAAATATATTTTAAAAAAGAAGAAATTTTGTTGTTTTAAGAGATAGTAAGATGGTGTTTTAGTTCCATTAGAAAAGACTAACAGGTTAATTAAAAAAAAACATAGAAAGACCTACATAAAATTGTGAAGAATGAAATGAGCAGAATCAAGAGAACATTACATATAGCAACAGAAATATTGTTTGAAGGATGACTTGTATGTGTCTATCCTCAAAGAAAGAATTGATAAATAGAAATAAGCAGGCCAGAGTTTTATATATACACATGTTTTTATCAAGTAAAAGTCTTGTTTAATGGGGAGGAGGGAAGAGAGGGAGGGAGTTAACTGAGTATTTTAGTTAACAAAAATTTAAATAAAAAAGAGATAGTAATTAGTTTATCTGTATCAATTACATAAGCAAACTGTTGGGTTACATAGATTTTTCAAAAGAGAAGTGATGTTTTTTGCAATTAAAAGATACAAAGCCCTCTTCTGGATTTTTTTCTTTTTTTTGCTATTTAGATGCCACAAAGGAGATCATTTCTTTTGCTCTCCCCTTTGCTCTCCTGGACTCGAATCATGACAAAATATAGCAAATCAGTGCTAGTAAAACTGGGAGATGCAAACCCCTAGTTGAAGACCCACAAACAAATTTCCCAGGTCCTGCTTCAAATTCTTCAATTCATGTTCCTTTTAATGATGGTAAGAGTCACATTCTTGGTTTAGTGGGGAATGGCTTTTGGAAGGGACTCATGTGGCTTCCTGGACATCAGATAGTTCTGAGAAAACATTTGGATGAGCTAAGTGTAAATGAATGAGAAACATATGAGATGAAATTTTGATTAAAAGACCTAGGTTTAAAAAATTAAGGGGGAAAGTGCTTGGCAAAATGCATTTAAGGGTTTTGGCATAATCTAGTCTTTGAAAATAAGCTTGTGATGTTTTTGCCAAACCCCAAGGATTCTGGGTGCTCTTGTCCTTAGTTATCAGAAGAGAAGCCATGTTTATGGTGGGGCCTGTGGTATTGAGAAGCGCTGACCCAGTCGCTGCCAATGATCGTTAGCGTGTCATGAGTACTTATGTTGTTTACCACAAGAAGCATCGTCTGGGGCTTGGTAATGATTATGAATTTTCCTGACTATTTTCCATACAGGTTTTCCATGGGGACTTTCAGTTCTCATCCCCATGGTGGTGGTTAGAGATGCTGCAAATACCCTGTCTTCTCATTGCAGACTTCTGAAGCAAATATTGACTTTTGATCTGAGACAATTTTGATTGACTAAAATTTGAGCTTCTGTTGCTAATTAAAAAATTTCTGAATATTTCAAAAGCCACCTTTTAATACACAATGAGACTTTCTGCTCCAATACATTTTTGTGGGTCTTAATACTGTTTTAAACTTTTATTTGGATTATATCCTGCATTTTATCCAGAAATTATCCTTTATGAGAATAAAGTAAGAGACAAATTGCAGTTATATTTTATTTTGCCTTTCTCCTGAGATGGTTTGGGTAACCAAGTCCCTTCCAATTCCAGCTATTCCAAAGTGGTTGCAACATTTAAGAATCTCAACCATTTGAAAAATGCATAGATGTAGTCATTATCATGTCAATAACAGGTTTTAGAAAACTAAAGGGTTTTGAGACAGCAGTTTTTGTTTTTAAATATTTTTCCTGTTGGCTTTGGTGTTTGTTGAAAAATTCATTCCTATGTGCCTGTATTCAGTCTAATGGGTTTTGTATAATCTCCCTGGAAGGACCCTGTAACTATTTAAAAAAATCCTTACTTTCTGTCTTAATAACAATTCCAACGCAGAAGGGTTAAGGCTAGGCAAACAGGGTTAAGTTTGCCCAAGGTCACACAACTAGGAAGTGTCAGAGATCACATTTGAACCCAGGACCTCCCAACTGCAGTCTTAGTGCTCTATCTCCCCATGCCACCCCCCCCTAAACTCTTTGTTCATTTTAACATTGTATGCTCACAAAGAATATAATAATATATATTTAGTTTTAAGGAAGTTTAAAATTCAAAAGTACCTTGTTGTTTAGTTGTGTTAGATTTGTTCTAACCTTGTTTTAGAGTTTTCTTGGCAAAGAGACTAGAGTGGTTTGCTATTCCTTCTCCAATTTATTTTAAAGCTGAGGAAACTGAAGCAATCAGGATTAAATGACTTGCCCAGGGTCACACAGCTAGTGTTAGAATTCACATTTAAACTCAGATCTATCTGCTGCTCCATCTAGCTTCTCTAGCTGTCTAAAGGGCTTTAGAGGCCATCTATTCATCCTTCTTTCTTTAATAGAAAATGGAACAGAGAGGAGAAAATGCCCAGAGAGGAGAAGGGACAGGGTCAAGGTTGAGAGAGAGAGAGAGCACCAATAGATATGTTCTATCCCTTAGTGTCGGGAAGCAGTAGCAGGTGCTTGGGTTTGGGGAATGTTGGCAATAAGGTGATGTGCATGGGTGTTATCCGACAAGAAAGTTGTTCTGTTTGATAGCCTCAAGACAATCTTCCAACTCAAGAAGATGGTGCTCAAGAGCCATTATGATCCACATCCTCCCTACCCTACTTTTTGCAGCTGTGGGAGAGGAGGGAAGTCTTTTGTAGCATAATTAAAAAGGAGAACAAAAATGCCTTGAGAGTAGCAAAGTGTAATTTCGTGGCTTAAATTATCATACAGTTGTAAAGGTTTGATATTCAGCTCAACTAAATGTTTATCAAGTGCCTACTCTGTGCATACTGTGCACAGTCCCCCAACTCTGTGGGGATCTGAGGGAGATACAAAGTTTGGATAATAAGACACACTAATCATTCAATATGGAGGCAGCTAGGAGGTTCAGTGGATAGAGTGCTGAGCCTGAAGGCATTAAGACTCATCAGACTCATGTGTTCAGATCTGGTCTCAGACATTTATTGGCTGTGTAACCCTTGGGCAAGTCACTTATCCCTGTTTACTTCAGTTTCTTCATCTGTAAAATGAGCTGGAGAAGGAAATGGCAAACCACTCCTATATCTTTGCAAAAAAACCAAGAAAACCCAAAGAGGGTCATGAAAAGTCAGACACAACTGAAATGACTGAATAACAAATCATTCAAAAACTTTCATCCTAATAGTCTACAATGTATTAGAAACTCAGTAAAGAATACTTAAGATTGATGGTTTAGTTATTGGTGTCAGGCTACAGATTTTTTCTTTAGAAATGAAGTTCCCTGGATGACAAGGAGAAGAAAAGTCTTAAAAATGGGAAGATGTGTTTGTCAAGTCTGGGAGACACATTCTCCAATAGTCTTAGGCTCATTTTCAGCTTTGGCTGACATCCCAAATGTTTTTCTCTCTGCCTTTATAACTTTCTAATTTTCAATGCTGTGGCCACTTAACTTTCTTCCCACCCTTCTTCATCCCTGACCTAGACTCTAGCTCTGATCTCATTCCTACAAGGGGGACTATAAAGGACCCTAGTAGAGCATGAATAAGTAGTTCAAAGATTCAGAGTCAAATCCCTCTCCCTGTTGGTTCCATTTTTCCATTGTATCAAAGTTTCAGAAAGTGGGATCTTGTCAAATTCCCTTGTGACTAATTCCCTGCTTTGTATTTCATTGCCTGGGCTCTTACTTTGCTTCTCTGCAATTGGGCTTCCACCTTTCAAAGACTTCAAACTAGCTCATGAACCCTAGTCCTAACGTTTTGGGTGTCTTCTACCTGCCTGTATCTCATTACTCACTTTATCTTTTGTTTCTCCTTTTGATACTCTGCTTTGGATCTCCCTGGCCTCTAAAATCCTTCCAGTGGCCAGCCTGTCCTGATATTGACCAGAGTCCTAGGATAGCCTTCTCCCTGCATCAGTTGTTGCTAGCTTGATGACTAGTGGGCTAGTTACTTTTTCCTGTCTCAGGACTTTAGCCCTTTTTTTTTTTAACCTCTACCTTCTGTCTTGGAGTCAATAAAGGCAGAAGAGTGTTAAGGGATAGGCAATGGGGGTCAAGTGACTTGGCCAGGGTCACACAACTGGGAAGTGTTTGAGGCCAAATTTGAACCTAGGACCTCCTGTTTCTGGCCTGGCTCTCAATCCACGGAGCTACCCAGCTGCCCCCTGCCTTTAGCCCCTTTAAAGAATCATTAATGAAAAATTGCATGAGTGATGGTTGTTTATTCTTGGTGAGAACAGCTGAACTTAAATATCTGAACTGTTTCTGGGAACTCTAAGATTTGGTTTATTCAGAGATTCTGTTGAGGCTCTCAAGAATTGATCACTAAATTGCCAGTGTGAGCCTTTACACCTAGGAAATATGCAAATAGGATATAGTAAGGCTTGATTTCTTGTTTTGCTAATTGTTTAGATTTAATTAAATTGGTGGAGAAGAACAATTATTGCAGATGAAACCTTAAAATTTTTGGCCTGTATTTTTGGAGATATAGTTTTCATACATTTACCAGAACAGTTTTGATGTATGCCTAGAGGTACATGCCTGGAAAGAGCTATGGGCATCCAGTTTACATAGTAATAATTTTAATAAATTTTTATAGTCAGCTCTGGCTGTGCTTTGCTTACAAAGAAAGCACTTTTCATTGTCTATCTCAATAAGGTAGGCATTATTATTATTCTCATTTTATAGAAAAGGACACTGAGGTAGAGAGATGTGCAGTGACTTGCTCAGGGTTGTATAGCAACTAAGTATTTGAAGTAGATTTTGAACTTAGGTCTTCCTAACTCTAAGTCTTGTGCTCTAAATGCTACACTATTTAGCCAGTCTATTTTGATTTGGGGGCTGCTAGGTGGATAGAGTACGGGGTCTTGAGTCAGAAAGATTCATCTTCCTGAGTTCAAATTTGTTTATAGACATTTACTAGTTGTGTGACCCATTGCAAGTAAATGAGGTCAAGAAAAGTTGGTCTTGACTGAAAAATAACTGAACAACAAATCCAACACTTCATAAGATAAATAGTAGATAGGGACAGAGGCTTTCTGTAGAAGGTAGCTATCATTGTTTATCCTTCATTTTTTCCTTAAACCCTTATTTTCTGTCCTACTATCAGTTCTTTGGCAGAAGGGCAAGGTCTAGATACTTGGGGTTAAGTGACTTGCTGAAAGGAAGTATTTGAGATAGAATTTGAACCCAGATCCTTCAGACTCCAGGTCTGATGCTCTATCCACAATACTACCACCTGGCCCCTTTGTCCTTAGTTTTTCAAAGAGGAAAAACAATATCATGTGGGTGACATTGTATAAGACTGAAATTACTGAACAACAACAAAGGATATGTTAGCTATTACATGGATAATTTCAAATAAAATATTATTAAACTACATACTCAGTTGATTACTTACATTCTAGTCATAGGTTATTCCTTTTATATGAGATTCTAAACAGAATAGTAAGAAGTGGACTCTTTATATCCTTTTTTTTATTGCTAGCAAGGACCTTTATATTAACTCTGATTTCCACCTGTTATCTCAGTGAGTACAATGTGTTTCAAAGAGAGAATTCTAACATTCCAAGAAACGAGCGCAGTCTTATTACTTGACTAGAGCAATGATGCTTTGAGTGGCTTTAATTTTCTATGCTGTAGATAAGGAGTCACACTATGACTTTTAACCATTCAACCCATCTCCTCCCACCTCGAATCCTTCCTCAAAGAACAACCAATTTTTCCTTTGAGGTGTCTGTGGAAGCAAACGTAGTCCCTCACAGTAGAGGTAATCTTGGAGCAGTCTATTCTTTCGACTTGACATGAAAGAGTGCAATGAAAAATGAAAAATGTAATTTTTGAATTCCTTGAGATTTAACACCATGTGCCAATCGATCAGCAAGTGTTTTTGAAGGGTTTATTGTGTGCTGAGCACTGCACTTGGCACTGTTGGGGATAGAGAAACAGACGTTCTCCCTCTTCCCAAGAAGCTTTAGTGCAATTGGGAATAGAAACTGAAACATCAGTGAACGATACAAGACAGTCTTTAATTGAGTGCTAAATTGTGTGGTGTGGTTATAAGCCCTATAGGATTTCAAAAAAGGAGGAGATCAATGAGTACTAACAATATAAATCCAATCGTTGATTTTGAAATATTTTATTTACTCAAATGAAATATGGTTTTTAATATAAGATGTGGACTGCCATTTTCATCCCCAAAGAGCCAGAAGTACAAATTAATTATGTATATAAAAGCACTCTGAAAGCCTGTGAAGTACTATATAGGGGAGGGTAAACATTTTAAAGTGAAATTTTATTTTGGGGACAACTAGGTAGCTCAGTGGATTGAAAGCCAGACCTGGAGATGGGAGGTCCTGAGTTCAAATGTAGCCTCAGGTATTTCCACAATGTGTGATCCTGGGCAAGTCACTTAATCCCTATTACCTAATCCTTACCAGTCTTTTGGCTTGGAACCAATACACAATCTTGATTCTAAGATGGAAGGTAAGAGTTTTAAAAAATTATCTTAAAATCAATCCTCTGGTTTACTCTTTCCTAGAACCCATACTTTTATGGCTGAAGTAAAACGTTCTCTCCATTCATCTCCAGGCTGTGAACAAAGGAATAGATTGTATGACCCCTGAGGGGTTGACACTGTTTGGGATTTTGTCTTTGTGTCCTCAGTGTGCTACACATAGACTGGCAAAGACCACAGTGGATGCTTCATAAATGTTTGTGTAAAGTGGGCTTTTGAATATGCCCATGTTGCCTAACAAAGAAGAGGCACCCTCTGTCCCCTAGCATGTGAGTAAGAGTAGCATTCTTTGATTGTGTAGACAGAACAGGCTGCATCTTTAAAAATGGACAGACAGAGATAGTCTCTCCACTTTGTGTGGACTCTTTCTTTCTGTTTCCAGAAGGTGAAGATAATGATTCATCTACCTCTCAGGAACATGGACAGGATCTGGAAGGGGAGATATCTCTTCTTCCTTCTCTTTTTACCCCAGCTCTGAGAAATGAGCCAGAGGTATGTGTTCTGTGTTCTTTGTTCTCCTCAGTTTCAGGTACTAGAATTCTGAGTGCCATGATGACCATGATTAGAACTGGAATGGCAGCCTGGCAGGGAAGCTTAGACAAACCAATTTAAACAGGTCTCATGCCCAAGGGAGACTTTCTGACTTGGAGCCGGGACTGTATACACTATAGCAACTGAGCTAAACTATAAAGCTAATCTTCCTTTCCCTAGAGACTGAGGTGATAATTGGGAGAGCCATTTGGCTTTCCATGTATTGATAGAATACATTTGTAGATCTGTGATGATGTCTTTCTAAGTGAATATTCTTTTGTAAAAGCTAATTTGATTGGTAAGTGGTTAAATAGAGCTGAGGAAAAGGAACCACCCCCTATTCTTGAGGGAACACCATTGGTGGAGGCTGGGGTCAATTGCAAAAAATCTAGATTTCCCCACCTCCTCCTCACAACCCCCAACCTCATTTAGGGTACTAGGTAGCCCCAAGAAAAGTATCAGTCACTGTGCTAAGTGCTGCAGATATAAAGAAGGGCAAAAAGACAGTTCCTGCTCTCAAGAAGCATGCCATCTAATGGGGGAAATAACATATTAATAGAGTAGCTATGTGGCATGGTAGTGCCAGGCTTGGAGTCAGGAATACCTGAGTTCAAATATGGCCTCAGATATTAGCTGTGCAACCCTGGGCAAATGATGTAATCCTGTTTGCCTCAGTTTCCTCATCTGTCAAGTGAGTTGGAGAAGGGGATGGCAAACTACTCCAGTATATCTGCCAAGAAACCCCAAATAGGATCATGAAGAGTCAGACAAGATTGAAACAACTGACCAACAGCAAACACGTAAACAACTATGTACAAACAGGCTATATATAAAAATAGGAAATAATTAACAGAGGGAAAGCACTAGAATTAAGAGGGATTGGGAAAGGCTTCCTGTAGTGATGGCTGAGAAACAAATTAGCCAAAGCACTAACTAGTTCTACAAAGAATGGAAGATGGCATATGTTCTCATCTCTTTTTGGGGGTCAGGCATTGCCATATAGCATTTAGTTTTTGTTGTTATTTCTTGTCCTTTTTACCTTTTCCTTTTAATTATCTCAAGACCATTTCCTTTCCTGTCAGGAGTGAAAGGTTGCATAACTGATCTCCCCTCTAGACTAAGATCAGGTCCCAGCACCTGTAGGACATCTTTCCCAAGGACTGTTCTGTGCTACATTCATCCCTCCTAATTTCCTAGTCCCTTCTCTCTAGGATAATTTTCCATCTGCCCTATATACTGTGTATATGTCTATTAATTTACATATTGTTCTGCCTTAATATATTGTCATATCCTTTAAGATAAGGACTGTTTTTTGCCTGTCTATCCCCAGTACTTAGAACAGTGCTCATTCATATCCAAATTTTTGTCACCCTCTGGACCAAAGCTCTCCATGGGTTTTGCTTGGCAAGGATGGATACTGGAGTGGTTTGCCATTTCCTTCTCTAGTGGTTCCAGTGGACCCCTCTGTAAGGCAATCAGAGATTAAAAGACTCACCCAGGGGCAGAAAACTAGGAAAATCATTTCAAGCTCAAATTTTCCTAACTCTAAGCCTAGCATTCTATTCACTGTACCACCTAGCTGCCTCCTACCTGACATTTAGAACATGCTTAATAAATGCTTGTTGATTGAGAGTTTGTGAAAACAAGCATATTTCATAGAATATAAGCTTCTTGAGGTCAGGGGCAGTTTCATTTTGTCTTGATTCTCCCAGCACTTAGCATGGTGTTCTGTACCATACAGTCCTAGCCCTTCTGTCTTAGAATTGTTACTAAGAAAAAATAAGGGTTAAAAAAACACTTATTATCTTTGGATATGGCCCACTAATTTGGTTATCTATCAGCCTTCTTATCTCTAGGATAAAGTAGTTTTAATTCATTTAGCTTTCCCTCATAGATTTCTCTAATTTTTTTTACTTTCATCATTTCTGAGACTTTCATCTATATTCTCTCCATGACCTTCAGGCCAATCTTAATATGTGGAGTCTAAAATAGAACCAAGTATTCCTTGAAAAAGATGCTATGCTCCTGTTCAAGAGCTCCCAAAACCTGCATGTGTATGAGAAAAAGGGACTGAGAGTAGAATGATTAAACTCTCTTCAAGCATCACATAAAAGGAAACTTTTATATTGCAGAGGATAGTCCAAGCGATCTGTCAGGCTTCAGGGATTTTCCTCTTGCTGATATCAGTGACTGAGTGGGTGTCAGAACTGGTCGGTCCTGGAGGGATGAGCAGGCTAGCACCCACTTTCTCTCACCCTTGGACTTTTATTCTCAAAGTGGCATTATAGAGAGGAAGGAACAAAAGCCTGTACTGTCCTCAGAACCTGTCTATCATCAGGGTCCTTTTAAGAGTCTTGGCTGAAACAGGGTCAGGAAGATTTTCTTTCCTGTCTGGGTCTCATTTGGTGCTTGAAGCTATGGTTCTGGGATGGTGACATCATAATTGGCTGCTGTGGTCATGATTATGATGTCAAGAAGGTCATGACTGCTAAGCACCAGCAAGGACCCATGTCAATAAATCCTTTTAGAAGTGACATGGGTATTTTACCCAATTGTCCATGGAAATGGCAATGTAAAGATGGAAAACCAGAAATTATAGCGGATAACCTGAATGATTTCCAAGCAGACTGTTTTTCAAAGATTTCTGTTAACTATTTGTGTGTGTTTTTATTCTTGTTAATGGCAATAATATTACTTGCTCTGTATTTATTTGGCTTTGAAGCCTGGCCAGAAAAAAAATGGAAGATTTTCTAATAAGCCCAAAGTAGCAAGGGCTCCACACCTCCTCCTTGCCAGAGGCCTTTTAAGGAATTTCCATCATTGTCAAGGCACTGTCAGGATGCACTTCAGTTTGCTTGTCCTAGGATCATACAAGTTTCCTTTCATTAGAAGGACACTGTATGTCCTGAGCCACTCAAATAGTTAAGTTTCATAATACTCGCTGCAAAAAAAAAAAGGGCTTGAAGACTGGATACACAATGACATTTTTCCAAAATCTATCAAATCTGTGCATTAACACAGTGACAGACCTGCAGAATGACACTAGCCAACGAATTTGACTCCCCATGTTGCAATAGATTTTGGAGAATGTCAACAATCAGTGTTGTGATGACTCAAAACACCAAGGCCAACATCCTTCTTCCCGAAGTGACAGTTTAAACCCATTTTAATTTTATTATTCCAATCCTCTTAAGGGCTGGAAAGAGTAAACACAACATGTTTGTGTACCCTCTTGGTCATGTGCCTTTCCCTTTTTTTATTTTAATTTTTCACTTTTTTTCCCCAGGAGGATTTGACTACGGTTAGAGGAGAAAAGTTATTGTATTAGAAAAGAAAGAGAAAGGCTTTGAGAATCTTAATTGAGACTTCTCTGAACTTTAAAGACCCTATAGATAAAAGCTTTGAATAAAAAGGACTTGTGTGTGTATATTATATTTATATGTTTATGTATAATATATGTATATGTGGATAGATAGATAGATATGTATTTTTAAATGTAGTGATCACAAATGCCAGGCTGAAGAGGCAGGTAGTGTTTTGGTCAACCCTATATTAAGGAGGTTTACCACTCCCCTCATTTTTTAGTGGCTTTTAGGCCACAGTCCTTGAAAGAAATTAGCAAAGCACTCTGTAATGGGTGCCATAATTGGAATGTGAGACCTCGAGGTTGGCATAGTGCTAGTACATCTGGAAAGAATCAAGACCAATTCCGTCTTTTTGAACAAGTCTTGTGCCATTGTAATGCTAGTGGGTAACAGTGCATGAGGTCTAGAGTATGCTGCTACTGAAACCTAGGATATGAGGGAAGATTGCTGTAATGTTGATGTGAACATATCATGGAGGTTTTCTGCTAACTAACTTATTCATGAATTAGGAAAACTGACGCTGAAAGGATAGTGCACTTTTCTATTGAAAATATTACTTTTAACAAAGGTACATGGAAAGAGAAATGACAGTTGTTTCCTAACACAAAGATCTGAAATGCTTTAATGTCTTTTTTCTCTTCTTTTTTCCCTTCTTTTTCCTTCCTTCCTTCTCTCTCACTCTTTTGTTCTTTCTTTTTCTTTCCTTCTCTTTTGATTTCTTCCTTCCTTCCTTCCTCTCTTTCTTCCTTCCTTCCTTTCTTTCTTCCTTTCTTTCTTCCTTTCTTCCTTCCTTCCTTTCTTTCTTTCTTTCTTTCTTTCTTTCTTTCTTTCTTTCTTTCTTTCTTTCTTTCTTTCTTTCTTTTCTTTCTTTCTTTCTTTCTTTCTTTCTTTCTTTCTTTCTTTCTTTCTTTCTTTCTTTCTTTCTTTCTTTCTTTCTTTCTTTCTTTCTTTCTTTCTTTCCCCAAGAAATTAGGGGAAGATATAGCCTATCATCTTTTGCTTATTGTAGATGACTTTTTGAATTGTTCTATTTATAACAACATAAGATTATTTTGCTTATGGATTTCAGCTCACCAGGGGGATGATAAACACACACTCTGCCTTCCTGCCTCAATAAAGCTGGAGGCGGGTTTTCACCTTGTCCTAGTTAGACCAGCCATTGATACAAGGTACAGCCAATCCTATTAACTCCAGCTGTATATTTTTCCCTTGACCTACTCTTCTAAGCATGTCTTATAGCCACATATGTTCCAACACATAGACAAACACTATCTAAGAAAGATAAAATCTGAGTGCTGAATGATTTGTTTGTTTAATTACACATTCATTTATCAGAGTACTGCCCTAAACACTTGTGACAAGCTAAATAAGCATTAATTACCTAATTTAATTTAAGCCTGCTAGACTAGCTTATAAAACAAAAAAAATGTAGTCTAACACACGTGCCCTTTATTGCCACTGCATGTCAAATTGAACTGGGATTTGCCTCAATTTCAGAAGAGGGGCTTCAATATAATATGGCTAGGGTTCTGTAGGAAAATCATTTTTACTCTGTTTTCCCTTAAGACTATGTTGTCAATTTTATTGGGCACCTCTGAATAAGAATAAGAGATATTTTAAGTCATTGTTACTTGATGATTTTTTTAATCCCTTGGGTGTTGTTCTTTTTTTTTCTGGAGGACTAAAAATATGACAGATATACAAAATTAGGGAATTAGATTTAAAAATAATGTGGGTATTAATTAAGCAATTTCAGGCTAGTTATATGTCAATTGTTAGATGTTTCTTTAGGGTCTTCCACCCTGAGGCCCTTTGTGCTGTATACACCTAGATTCCTGTCTTGCCTAAAGGCAGGGGCAGGACTGGGTGTCCCTTTTAGTTGCAAGAGTCTCTCATTTTCTGTTAGGGGGAAATGCCCTCTATACCTCTGGGGTAAAACTGGGCAAAGCAGCAATAAGAGGAGTCATTTCAGACTATGCTTTATGACAAAGCATAGGTGGTATCTCATGCAGTGGAGATTCCAGTGGGAACTCCCAAAGAAAAGCGGACCTTGTCCACCAAAGGTTGAGACAAAAAAGAGCTGAGATGGAATGTCATTGAGGCTAGTATTTCTAAGGATGCTGAACTCTTTCCTGTGATGAGCCAAACCTATATTTTTTCCTTTGATGGAAAGCTAAACCTGAGAAGGTGCCCAGTGTCAGAACTTATCTGCCACTGGCTCCTTAGCTAAGATACCAGGGTTTCATTTCCCTTTTTCTTGGATAAAAATCCTATGTAAAAATGAATCCAAGAAGAATGGGAAAGAAAGACCTAAAGTATATTAACACAGGCAAGACGCTAGGGCTCATGCATGCTTTTGCAAGAGGCCAGTTATGTCTCTTCTCTATTTGGGGCCGTTTGGTTGATATAACTGCAGGATGAGCTAACATTATAGACTTATTTGGGATTTAAGGCTTAGTTAAATATGCCCCTCAAAAAAGTTTTTCTCACTTTTTTGATACAATACTTTTGTTATCATTGTGTTAATAATCTCCAGGACGTGTAGAAGACTGTACTAAGCTGTTGCTGTGTCAATTACATAGAGCTATATTTTTGTGCTCATTATTATTCTTGGATGTCTCTAATTTACATCTAAATGTACTGACTAATTTTTGATCCAATCATGTCAAAAATGATAGGTAATGTGTGGGAGGAGATGACAGTCCCTACCATCAGGAATTTCCAGAATGAGAATTCCTCGGGGCAATGATTTAATGCCCAAGTCAAGCAGGGCTGTCAGAATTGGCGGCCAAATTATGACACATTATGCTGTACTATGGACTCGCACATACAATACATATGAAAAAAGTGACTGAGATTGGAGTTATTAAACTATGCTTTAACCCTCCCCCCAACACATGGCTCTCTGTCTCTCTCCCCTCTTATAGTCTCTTCCCTCCCTGCTGATTCCCTTTTCTCACTCCCCCCCCACAATCTTCAGATGTATTTATCATAGCATAGAAATTTCTTCTGTAGCAATGAGTGTTCTAGACTGTTGCAAGGAGGAACTAGTGATTAAAAATGGAAATAAAATAATGGCATTTGATATACAATTCTGCTTAGTCCTTTTAAAAAAATCATTTACATCCCCCCCCCCCCAAGTCCCATGGCAGCTAAATGTTTGCTGAAAGAGAAGGCTTGATTCATTTCCATTGTGTGTGTTGTTTGTGTGTGTGTGTGTGTATGTTTGTGTGTGTCGTGTTTTTTCTCTTTTCCTAGGATTCTCTCAGCCCTTGCTTTCTCTAATAGAAACCCAAAGTAGATATGAGAGCCCCAAAGGGACACTGGGAGATGCTTTGCATATTAGATAAGTAATCCTAATTATGACGCTCTATCTGTCTCTCTCCTCTCCTTCCTCTTTTCCCTCTCCTTCCCTTCTTAGCTTAAGGGGATTTGCCTGTCAAAAGTGAAGACTTTGTGATAGGAAATGTTTATTTTTGTACCTGGCCTTTTAATTCCTTTTTGGGGAGAAGGAAATTATTTACGATGAATGCTATATGTGCAGTTTATGGCATGTGATGTTATTTTCTGTCAGTGAGAAAAATCAGATGCCATATCGGCATGCCAAGTGAGGTACATATAACTGTGTCATGCATTACTGTGGTAGTTTTCTTCACCTTGTTCTTAGCTAGCTGGCTCTTGATTGAGCCCCCAGGAGTACTTTGAAAACTCTTCTTAATGGGTATCAAGTCTAAATCCGGGGCTAGAGAAGGCTAATTGCTTCCCCTCTCCCTCACCTTTCTGTTTAAGTATTTTAAAAACTACATTTGCTTGCGGAGGTATATCAGCTTTAAATTCTTTACATTGAATCTGCTTATCATGTTTTTCTGTTCAGACACACAGTTAAATGCTCTCAGGTGAATTTCTTGACAAAAACTTCTATTCCCCCCCACACTTTTATAATGATTTCTGCTTATGATGTTTTCCTTCTGAATGTTGGATTGTAAATGGTAAAAAAATAATGGTAGGGAGTTTGGGAGAAGGGGAATTGTTTTCGATTGGAGAGAAAGAACACAGTTTCTAGAAGGTAGAATTTTTTGTAATAGTTATCACACTGAGAGAAGGAAAATCCCTTCTCTCCAGACTTATGGATAGACTCTATCAAGAGGGGTCATATCTTCCTGGCAATGACACATAAAAAGACAAAATCCCTGTAGGATTCTATGATGAAGAGGATGCTTGGGTAGATAAATCCAATGTATATGAGGAGTGGATGGGGTAAGGGGTTCAGGATAGCAAAGGGGAAAAATAAAGCCTTAACATTTATTCTTAGTTCTACAGAAAGGACCTTATGGAATCTACAACTTTAGAGCTCATCTAGCCCAGAGGATCTTAAGGTGATTGTGAATTAATGATTTAAAAGCATACTTTGAAAATTGTATCCTAGTTTAATTATTTTCCTTGGTAATTCCATGTATTTATTTTTATGCATTAAAAAAACATTATTCTGAGAAGGAATCCATTGACTTCTCCAGACCAGAAAGGGGTCCACTACACAAAAAAGGTTAAGCACTCCTGCTCTAGTCACATTCCTTTAGTTTGAAGATCTAGTTGTGGACAGGACCTCAAGGGCCATGTATTTCAGCTCCCTCAGTGTATAGATAAGGAAACCAAAGCTTTCGGAAGTTGTGTCTTGGCCAAAGTCACACAGATAGTAAGAAGTGAAGTTTGAACCTACTTCAGGAGTGTATTAGAGCCTGACTGGCCACAATTGTTAAATTTTCTGAGTGCATTTACACCTAGAGATCAGCAAACTACAAATCAGGGCTTCATTTTTAAAATAATAACCAGTACACTCCTTACCCATTTCCCTTGATTCCAGAGTCGTTGCCCAGGTACTGGGTAATGGAACCAAGACTGGAACCCAGGTACATTCACTCGAAATCCTGAGTCTTTCCCATCACACTTGTCCTGCCTTAAAGGGCATCTATTTCAATCTGCTGTCCAACTCTGGATTGTCAGATAAAGGATCTGTGAAAGTGGTTCATAGGAGGACATATAAAAATGTAGTATATTAATAAAGATATTTAGTACCCCAGGTGATCAGGGCTTTTATCTTGGGAGAGGGGGAAATAACCAACAAAAACACCTCAGCAGCACCATGATGGGGAAAATAAAATAATGAAAAACAGACGAGAAAGGAAAGAACACAAACAGACAAGTTTTTCCTGACAATTTAATTTTTGGTTTCCTCTGTAATGTACAAGGCACAGGAAGTTCATTTTTAAAGGCTCCCAGACATAGCAAGGGGGTTAGTAGCTATCTCATTTTCCATTGCTTTGGATAAAAAAAATGGACCTACAGTGAATAAAAGGCCCACACCCTTCCCACAAAACTAGAATTGTGCTGGCATCTAATGAACAATTTCCTTGTCTGTTTTTCCCATCATGCTTGGTTTGCCTTCCCAACAGTCTGCTCCTAGTTTTCCAGGCTAATGGAGAGAAGCAGGTGTGCAATGATACAAAATAGTGGATAACCCAAAAATCATTTCTATACGTATCGAAAGGGTTAGTTTTTTTTTTCTCCTTGCAGATTTAGTTTCCTAATGACATTTTGATGAGGTTTATTTTATAACTGATTCTTATTCCCTGGGTCCAACCAACTGTAGTAAGGAAGGAGGTTCAGGAACAGGCTAAGAGGTAGCCAGAAGCCAGATTAAGGGGACTACAATTGTCCACAAAATGTGTACTTTGGAGAGACTCAAGTGGTAACTATATTTGACATATAACTATAGGAAAATGAACATTTTCTTTTGTACTTGTACTTTTTTTTTTTTGAGCTAGTAAGAATTGTGGGAGGAAGTACATTTTCCAATTCTTCCCCTCCAGTCTAAGAGATCTTGGGCACATCATTTAGTCTCCAGTGACATCAGTTTCTCTCTCTAAAATGAAGGGATTAGACTAGATGAAGCTGGTTTTCCCTTCTAACTAAGATGATTGTAGGAGGTCTATCATACAAATTAACCTAAGAAAATTCTAAAACCTCCTGGCTCTGAGACTAATGATAATAATAACTAACACTGATATTCACATAATACCTTAAGGTTTATGAAATGATTCTTTCACAACAACCTTGTAAGGCATGCAGTATGTCTTATCATCTTACAAGTAAAGAAACTAAGACTCAGAGAGTGTCAAGGACTTGCACATGACCACACAACTCATACTATCATGATTGGAACCCAGTTCTCTCCTAACTTCCAAACTAAGGTTTTTTTCTCTACTCTGTTTTCGTGTGTTGTCTCTGCCTCAGAGGTGTGTTGCTAAATTTTAACAACCAGCTCTTGGGGAAAAAAGACTCAAAGACAGTTTAAAATGTAATCTGCTTTAACATTTTCTCCATCCCTTTCTAAGTTTCTAAGATTCTAAGACAATCAACAAAACAATAAATCTAGACCTGATTTGTAGTTCATGGATTTTTGAGCAATAAATATCACACCAATCAGTTCTAATGAGGGGCTCTGAACTGGTTCCATCATGCCCTATGAGGAAGAAATGAACTGTGGTTACTGTTCACTGATGGGGTTAGAAAATACATGTATTAGGATTACAGTGGATGGCATTTTATTTAATTTATTACTATAGTTTAGTACCCTTTCAGAGAAGAGATTCTGAAATATTATTTTATTCTTTCTGACACTTAGAATGTCTCCTCTTATCTCCAGGGATCTCACAAGATTCTTAAAACTAATGTGTTATAATTCTATATTAAAAAAAAAGAAAAAAATATTACATGTAGAGATCTTTCCTCAAATACTTTTTTGAAGAGTATAAAAGCACTATTAAGAAAAGCTAATTATGATGGAGTTTTAAGAACTTCATGGCTGTTGAAATTCAGTGTTATTTAATGGCTAGGACTTATAAACATCTTTTATTACATACAATTTTAGGAAAAAAGTTATTTTCCACAAAATTACAGTGAAGTCCTTGGGGTGGGGTAATCTAGTCAAACATTCTCATTTTCAGAGAAGAAAACATGTTGGGAGGTTAATTGACTTGCCCAAGTTACTCAGTTAATTAACAGAAGATCTAGAATCCAGGTCTCCTACCTGGTGTAGACTTCAGTACTACAAATACAACATATCACAAAAGAACATAATTTTGAAAAGAAAAAAGCTACACTTGACAGATTGACTCAAACCCATAAAGTAATGGCAAACTCCTTTTTTTTTCAATTCCCTACACTGATTTGCTTAGTGTACTAATGCTGGACTTGGAGTCAGGAAGAACTGAGTTCCAATGTGACCTCAGATACTTCTAACTCTGTCACTCTGGGCAAGTCACAAGCTCTCTCTGCTTCACTTCCCTCCTATGTAAAATGGGGGTAATGATATTTCCTTCCTTCCATGGTTGTTGTGGGGATTAAATGAAATATTATTTGTAAAGCTCTTAGCATAATACCTGGCATGTACTAGGAGCTTAATAAATGCTATTTCTTTCCTTCCTTCCCCCTCCCTTCCTTCCTCCTTCCCTCCCCCCCGCCTCTCTCTCTCTCTCTCTCTTCCTTCCTTCCTTCCTTCCTTCCTTCCTTCCTTCCTTCCTTCCTTCCTTCCTTCCTTCCTTCCTTCCTTCCTTCCTTCCTTCCTTCCTTCCTTCCTTCCTTCCTTCCTTCCTTCCTTCCTCCCTCCCTCCCTCCCTCCCTCCCTTCCACCTTTCCTCCCTTCCTTCCTCCCTTCCTCCCTTCCTTTCTTCCTCCCTCCCTTCCTTCCTTCCTTCCTTCCTTCCTTCCTTCCTTCCTTTCTTTCTTTCTTTCTTTCTTTCTTTCTTTTCTTTCTTTCTTTCTTTCTTTCTTTCTTTCTTTCTTTCTTTCTTTCTTTCTTTCTTTCTTTCTTTCTTTCTTTCTTTCTTTCTTTCTTTCTTTCTTTCTTTCTTTCTTTCTTTCTTCCCTTCTTTCTTTATTCCTTTTTATCCCTTTATTCCTTTCCCCCCTTTTTAATTTTAGTCATATGGAAGGGTTCTAGTGAAATATCACCATCAAATAAATCCCTTGTACTCTGTGTTGAGACTGAAACTGTTATCTTTGTATTGCGTATTTTGTTTGCTTGTGCAAAAAAAAATATAATTGAAACTGTTCCTTCAGTATAATATTAATGGTTAGAGTTTACAGAAACATTTCATTGTGTAAACTAAAACAATGCAGGTAACATATCTATTTAAATATTAAGGTTTTTTTCCTTAAGTTTTCTGGGTTTTTTGTGTTATTCTTTGCAGCTGGGCTTGCATTTTGCAGCTGATTTCCATTTTTTAGTTTTAAGTTGTATTCACTCTGAGTTATATTTACCCATTCAACAAAGTTTTCCTTCTGTCTTTACTATTCTTTTTTTTTGCTGGGATAGGGTTATTGTTTTAAGCTTTGCCAGCATGTTTAATCTTTTAATCTTTTACTTTGTGCTAATAAGAATTGTTCATTATCTCCAAATGTGTTCAACTACAGACCACATATATTAGTACATTAGCACACTGTATGATTTGCACAAGGGCAAATTAAAAGGTCATTTCTCTTAAGCTCAGCAACTTTGTTAGGGCATGATTTCAAAGAATCATAGATTGTTAGAGATGGGATTGTAGTCCAGCTCATGTAGTCCAGCTCCCTCAAAAGAGAGGATTTTAAATATAGAGAAATAAAGTGGCTTTTGCAAGGTCACCCTGAAATGTCTGAGCTGAGGCCAGAACCCAAGTCTCCCAAATACTAATCAGTTTCTCTGATTGTGAGGGCAGTAACAGAATAATGATGAAAATCAAGAGGTCCTTTTTGGGGGGAGTAGGAGCAAAGCACCATCTAATTAAAGATAGAAAAGACATCCTTAAAAACAACCCAATGACTGTATTGATTTAGCAAAAATATTTCCAAAGCTGAGTTTAAGGAGAAGTTGTTTGAAGCAAAGTTTGATGCAACATTCCAAAACAATGATTGATTTTCCTAGACACCCCACTCATAGTGATAAAGCTATTGTTTCTGCCTAACTCTGCATTCCTTTTAAGTGTGGGACTTAGGAGGAAACCTCCTTCAAATCAGTCCTATGGGATGAAAGAAGTGTTTTGCAGTCCCTTTTATCTATGCTCCAATACATTCTCCACTTAAGTACGAAGTAATTGTATTTTAGCACAGATCTGACTGACCATGTCATTATTTTTACTCAAAAAATTTAAGTGGCCTCCAATTTCCTTTAGAATTAACTGAGAAACTCTTCTGCCTTTTAATTGTCATTGCAACTCGTCCCCTACCATTTGAGACTTTTTTAGATATATACGTGTATACATACATACATACATATAATATAATGTATTATACAAGAAGGGAGTTTTACATGTATACATGTACACACAACATGATACAATTTGACAATTATTTATTAAGCACCTACTACATGGCAAGACTTACAAATAAGAAAAACTAGTCCTTGTCCTCAAGGAGTTTATAATCTAATGGAGTAGTGGTAGTGTTAGAGAGACATCATGCTGATGATGACTATGATGAGGATGGTGTTGACACCAAGAAGAGTAGCTGGTGACAGATGAATCATCACTTCATCAAATCACTATTATGTGTTTCCCTTTCCTGTTCCCCTAATCCATCTCCTCTCCTTCATTCCTCTTCATAGCCAAGCTTATTACCAGGAAACTCATCATCATAGAAATTGCTTCAACTAAGTTATTCATAACTCATCAGTATTCTCGTTTACTTCTGTCCCTTCGGATTGAAGGACTGGAGGGCAAAGCAAAAAACTCCTTCCATACTCTCCCTTTATAGAGGCCTGAAGTTCCTAGTCACTCTCCCTGCCACACACACACACAGCACACACACACACATATAAAACTACATTCTTTTTTAATTTTTTTATTTGATAAAAGATTTTATTTCTTTTTGCTCTTCCTTAAGTATTACAAAGTGTCACTGTTTAGAGGATCAACTTATTAGCATTGTCATTAAAGACATAGTAAAACTATATTCTTAATATTCTGTTCAAGTTGGCCTTCCCTCAGTTCCTTATAAAACAGCATTCCACAGTGTCATTATCCCTTAGTACTGGCCATTCTCCTTTCCTGTAATATTCTCCTTCCTCTCATCCCATTCATAAACTCTCTCACTTCTTTCAAGACATAGCTCAATGCTACCTTTGCTAAATTAGAGGAATGTCTACCCCAAACATGTGAAGGCTTCCCACAAGTTCTTCCAATGGCCATTAAGGTGGCGGAAACAGGCTGAATGCTTAGAGCTATAGATCCCAGGCCATTGTCAGTCATCCTGACTTTTGTCTTGCCACTGGATTTTCATGATTCTTGAAGAGAGAGTGAAGCTGGTGACTTTGTGCAACAATGCCTCACTTAAATCCAATTCAAGTGTAAGTCCAGACATCACCCTTCTGATATTTATTGGTCCTCTTTGAAAACTGAACAACCACCACCTACAGAAAGCCTTTACTGATCCTATCAATTGCTAGTGACTTCTGTCTCTTCTACTATTTATCCTATTATCTTCTGGATTTTGTATAATGTGTTCAGTTGTTTTTCAGTCTTGGGCCAACTAGTTTGTGACCCCATTTGGAGTTTTCTTGATAAAGAGACTGGAGTGGTTTGAAATTTCCTTCTCCAGCTTATTTTACAGATGAGAAAACTAATGTAAATACGATTAAGTGACTTGTCCAGGGTTACATGGCTGGTAAGTATCTGAGGCCAAATTTGAACTCATGAGTCTTCCTGTATTGATTCTAAGATGGAAGAGGGTTAAAGAAAAGAAATGTGAGTAGTTGCTATTGTTCTTAGGAGTGATATTTGTTTGTTGAAGAGGCTATAGCTCCCATGATCTATGTCTTTAACTATGCTTCAGTCTCTTGCAGTGTGTAAATTTTAAAAGGAATCAGGATCATAGGATCCTTTGTAGGTCCTCTAGGATTGCAGAACTGGTTAAGAAGACACCTAGTCTAACTAGTTATTTTACAGGTGAGGAAACTGAGGTCCAGGAAGTTAAACAGCCCACCCTGGATGACACAAGTTGTTGTTTGTCTTTTAAAGACATCATGTCTTAACTTGTGAGTCAACTAGATTTAAGTGATGTAGACTTGCATAAAGTCATTAGCCTCATTCTCCTAAAGTCATCAAAGTCTAGTGACAAGAAAAAGGTCATAATAAGAGGTGATATTCCAGGATGCAGTGGATGACTTTGGAGTCTTTGATATCTCTCCCTCCACAGCATCTGCTTTAGACACCTTCATGGCTTTTGGAACAAATTGTTCTCATCCTTCCATTCCACTGGGGGAAGTCTTCCCAAGCTTGAAGTAGAGATACCCTTAACTCACTGATGTGTTGGAGGGGGGCCTGTCAACATGGTTTAGCCAATCTGTCAAGATAGCTTTATCAGGATGTGGCTGCTGCTTATGCTACAGCTTTTTGAATCCAAAGGTGGACACCAAAGGTGGGTGAGAAACCCTAAAAAGAACTCTGCAAACCTTCATACCAGAGATCCAGGTGGCTCCATAATGCCCAGAAAACTGACCCTCACACCAGAGGTGCTAGTCCTCCCTGAACACTTCATTTACCTGAACATTTCATTTATGAGAAGTAGGATTTGAATCCAGGTCCTCTGACTCTAGAGTCAACACTCTTTCTTCTATATGTCCTAGAAAATATGTAAGTGCCACAAAGTAATGGATTATTAATAATCCTTCCTACATTATGGAGCCAATCTGCTTATCTTAGAAAGTTGTGATAGGTGTGTCTATACACTGCTAGTCACTAAGAATAAATAGCTTTTCAACTTCCTTTTTTTCTTATCTACTGATTAGAAAGTTCATATAGACTACCACCATCACAATTGATCCTTGCATTTTGTACCAGCCCATAGGTTGGAGAACTAGTGTGCTATAAAGCCATACCATGTGGATAAATAGATTTACTGGTTCCATGACTAGAAGCAGTTGGCTATATCTGAATACAAATAATATTTTTATTACATATACATTTCTTTTGTTTTTCTTTTAAAATATTGCTCTCTTTACTTCTTTACTGCCACTTTCCGAATATATTGCTCCTCCTTACTCTACTCAGAGAGCCATCTCTTGCAATAAAGAACAAAAAGGAAAAATCATCAGGTTAGTCAATCATTGAACATTCATTATGTTTGAGGTAAAGATGAACTGAATTTTATAGTATATTTAAGGTTCCACACCCATAGCCTCTACCTTTTTAATGGTGGGAAAGAAATGTACCTTCGCATCTCTTTTTTGGGACCAAATTTGGTCTTTGAAGTTTCCCAGCATTCCCAGTTCTGATGGTTGATCTATGCATGGTGATAGTCATGGCATATATTGGTTTCCTAATCTGCTTACTTTACACTATACCAGTGCATATGGCTTCTCATCCCTCTCTAAATTCTTCTGAATGACTCTATGCTAGCTACCCCATTATATTTATTATTGAGCTGTTTGCTAATGAATGGACATCTATTTAATTTCCAATTTTCCCATCCATAGAAAGTACTTCTAGGAATATTTTGATGCATGTGAGAAGCCTTTTATAAACTCTTTTGGATATATGATTAGGAATGGGACCTCTGGATCAAAAAGCTTAGATATTTTAGTTACTTTTTTTTTAAGCAAACAAGATTTTTGAACTGAACTGCATCTGAGACCAAGAATATTCCTTTGATCCATAGCCTAGAAATTTTAGTGTGAAAAGGAAGAGGGAGATGGGGAATAGTCATTTATATAGTACCTACTATGTGCCAGGCACTGTCCTAAGCACTTTTTTCAAATATTATCTCATTTTATGGCCTAGTTCCTTTGGCTAAAACAAACTTTTGTTTTAGGAATTAAATTTAAAAATGTTTTTGTTTTGAATTAAATTGGTCATTTAAAAAAGAAATTTTGTTTCATTTAATAAAACTTTTATTAAGCACCTACCATGTAAGGAATGCTGTTAGGCACTGGGTTTCAAGAAAACAGGTTCCATTGTCTCATGGAGCTTACAATATAGTAGGAAGATAAAGCATAAACAATGCATTAACACAAACATACATACCACATGAGATGCAAGAATTTGTTATAGAGATGTATTCATTTCCCCTCTTGGCTACCCTTGTGACTTTCTTGATTTCAATACCATACCTTCGGAGTCTTCTCATCCTAGAATTTCCCTCAATTCCTGATGGTTCCTCACTCTTGAGCTTCTGTCCCACTGTCCTTCTTACACTGGAATATCCCTCTACCATGCTGGTCTTCTCCCTGTAGTGAGTTCCTTCCAAGGCTGCCTTTTTTGGAAGATGCTCAGGTCAGCTAACCTGTTCTCACAGTTGTACTTCTGGCTGCTTACCTTCATTCTCATCTTCCCCCTCAACTCTTCCACTTTCCATCTGTCTTTTGTGTATTGTATTCTTTTAGAATTTAAGTTTCTTGAGGGCAGGGATTATCTTTCTTTTTGCTTGACTTTGTATCCCCAGCACTACTACCATAGCCTGGCATATAGTAAGCACTTAATAGAGACTTGCCAAAATGAATTGGCTATGTGAGGATGGAAGAAGAAATGTATATAAGACAATACAGAGCTGTAGAAATCAAATGATTCTTTCCTTTCCTTTCCTTTCCTTTCCTTTATTTTTTTGAAATGAGAAGAAAATGCGGTGGAAAGAAGCCTCATTATAGGGTCAGGAAGTTTGAGTTTATTTCTTATCTCATATACTTAGCTTCACTGATTCTGATTCTCAGTTTTCTTACCTGTAAAATGGTGATAACACCTCACATTATGCATTTATATGTATGATACTTTAAGATCTATAAAGTATTCTCCTTCCAGTAACCCAATGAATTAGGCAATGTTACTTTCTTCATTTAACAAATGAGGAGAGGTTCAGAAACATTAAGAGATTGACCAGGGTCATATAACTGGCAGGGTTCAGAGCTAAGAATTCTGTTTCAGGTCCAGCACTCACTTCTACATTTTACTCTGTACTCATTCTGCTGATCTCCCTGGGTTGTTTTGACTAAAGAGCTAGGTAAGCCTTCAGTTGTTACCTAAATGTAAGTTTTTACTATTGCTACTACTACTTTAAGGTTGCTGCTAATTAGGGTAATGGATCAGGAAAAGCTTCTAGTGTTATGATCTATCATTAGATTTATTTAATTTATATTGCTATTGTCTGCTCCTTGGTGTTTTGTATTTACTTCCTATTTATTTTACATTTATTCATCAGAGTACATATTTTCTTCCCAGTAGAACATAGGCTCCTGGAAGGCAGTGAATGTTGTTGTTGTTGTTGTTGTTGTTGTTTTTTGCCTTTGTATCCTTAGACCCACACATGTAATAAATGTCTGTTAAACTGAATTGAATATCCACATAGTTTACCTATATCAAGAGCTATCATAATTTGTTTCTTCATGAAAATAAAGCAAAAACAAAATGTAATTTTGTGAGATTCCACATTTTTCTCTTATTTTTGGATTAAATTGGCTGCCCTTCCCCCAATGGTTTATTTATTATTAAGATTTTTAAATGGTACCTGTTCTGCTGCCAAATATATAAATGCATCCTTCATTGTACATCATAAATTAAAATGTAAAACTAAAGCAATAGGCCATCCAGCTGTGCCCTTTAGAATGCTATCAAAGAATATTCATATTTCATGGCTGTTTTTTTTTTGCCTTGGGGAATAAAGGAAGAAAACTGTGCTCTTTATGGATAATCATAAGCCTAAGCCAATAAGGAAAGTTGAGCATCCCTGGTGGAAGAACAAAGTATAAGTTCATGAGGGAGCATAAGACAAATGATGACAATCATTTCATTGTCCCAACTAGTAACAACCTTTGGGTGAGTGGAAATGTTTCTTGGCTGCTGATTCAAACACTTGTATGTCATAACTCTATTTCTGGGATGGTCAAGTTGGCTTTAAGCAAGGGAGGAAGTTTCAGCCTTCAGAGTTGACTATTGGACTGACTTTACCATCATGTACCACTCCATGATAATACTGGCTCAGCCTTAAGCCATTTAACAGCCTTGAGAATTTGCTTTCTGAAAAATTAAATTTCTCTAAACCTAAAGAAGAGCTAAAAAGAAATCTTCTTCCACTTGGGAACAGCCACATTGCTGAGTAGAAACATTCTCTTCCCCTTTTCTGAAATGTCTTTGACCTCAGTGGAAGAGGCTTCAAAGCTAGACTGACTTCTGCCCTCAGTTCTTTTCTGGCGCAGAACAAATCCTTATTTTATCCTTCCAGAAGAGATAACTGTGAGACAATGACTCTTATCTCCTGTTAAATCTGCTTTATGTTCTCTGCTTCAGCCAAGGACTTACCAACCCTGAGCAAATTATTTCTCCTCTTCCTTCTCTGGGCTCATGCCTCTCTCCTCCCTGAGAATGTTCTTTCTTCTTTCCCTTTATCAAATCAAGGCATATCCTACCTTTAGTATTTTTCCCAGGAAGGTTTCCTAAATCACCTCATCTAACTTAAGCTGAGACTAAGGTGCTACAGTGGGCAGAGCATCTTTTAGATTGACTAAAGCATCCACAGAATGGAAAGATGGCTGGGAACTATCTTTGTAAGTTCAAATCTGGTCTTAGTCGCTTGCTTGTGTGATCCTTGGCAAATCATTTAATACTATTTGCCTCAGTTTCCTCATCTATAAAATGAGTTGGAGAAGGAAAAGGCAAACCACTTCAGTATCTTTTCTAAGAAAACTCAAAATGGGGTCATGAAGTGTCAGACATGGCCGAAATGATAGAACAACAACAAAAACCTTAAATTATTCTGATGTCAGCTAGGTGTTGCAATGGATAAAAATAATGGCCTTGTAGTCAGGAAGACCTGAGTTCAAATATGACCCAAACATTTGCTAGCTATGTGCTCCTGGGCAAACTTCTTAACCTCTTATTTGCCTCACTTCCCATCTACCTCACAGAGTTTTTGTAAGAATCAAATGAGACAAGATTTGCAAAGTGTTTAACACAGCGCACCCATAGTAGGTGCCATATAAATGCTTATTTACATGTTCTCCCCTTCCCCTCCCTCAGGGCCTCTTTAGATCCTTTTCATGTGTCTTCATTTTTATATTTGGAGGAATGTAGACAGATTTATTTCTCAGCTTCTGATTTTTTTCCTGTTTATCTTATTCCTTCATCAAATTTCCAGATCCTCAATGTCATACTTCATTTGTGTCTCTCTAGGACAATAAGAATAATGCTCTGTACATTTCTTAGGATATTAGGTCTAGAGTTGGAGAGATCCTCAGAAGTCATCTAGTCCAACCCTCATCTAGTCCAAGATTAAGGTGATATATTTGAGGTCACACATGGTAGAACCAGAATTCCAAACTGGGTTCTCCAATTTCAAATACCTTGCCCTCTTTGCCCTGCAAAACAAGAAAGCATATTCCATGAATGCTAAAAGATTGACTAAAGCAGGCTCTTAAGGATCCTTAAAACAATCCAGGAAAAAGCTCATTATCTCATTATTTAGAATAAACAATAAAAAGAGCTATGAGCTTTTCTCCCTTTGTCTTAGATATCAACATGAATTAAGTAGGACTGCTGAACTGCAGCCTGGTCCTCCTACTTCTCGTGGTTATAGCACACACAAGAGTTATTCTGATGGGCTCTGGGGAAAGCTAGATATCTGTTAATATTATTTACATGACATTCTTTGCAGGAATCTTTCCTTTTTGGCAGAATAGTTACAGTATCTTAGTTATCAGATTCCAACAAACTCTGTTTTCCAGATGTGCATCTATTAATTCCTCCAAGCTATTAAACTCCCAGTGCCCTCATACTTGACATGTACTTAGACGTAGCTTTAAAAAAAAAAAAGCATCATCTCACAAAGAGAATATCAAATCCCAAGAAAATATATTGAATCCAACTGGAGTGACAAGTCCTTTATATTATCTGGGAATAATGGAGTTTACCAGCAGCAAATGAATGAATGGAAATTATGTTGGAGACGATGTAAGTTTATTAAAAAATGTGAGCCTTGAAAAGAACAAAACATTCTGGCCTGGCTATCACTGGAATGTGAATGCGTGTGAATGTGAGTGCATGGGCATGCGTGCATCATGCAACCTTAAGTGTGTTGGAGGAGGGGGTTAGAGAGTGGTAGTGACATGGTGTCATTTTGAATTATCTTTAATTAAAAGAAGGCCTCCAAAATTGGATAGCTTGCTTAAACATGCTTTATTGGAGTTGGGGAGTTGCTTGAATGCCAAAAACTCTGTCATTTTCTGTCAAGAACACATTGGGATTAGTGAGGCCAGTTTTCTGAAGCTTCTTGCTGTTCTGAGAGAAAGTAGGACTGATTGAACATCGTACAGCTGCTGAACTTCTTGCCTTTCTCTCCTTCTTTTTGCACCTTTCCAAAAAAAATGAATAATGCCTTTTTTGCTTCTGTCTGACTTTCATGAATGATCTATAGTCAGGAAAATGGGCCCCTGTGGAAATGGAAGTTATTAATTTCTAGCATGGACAAAAACAAGTCAGATATCATTGAGGTAAAAAGGGTGGGTTGTAATCACTATGGTGAAACATTGACGTTGACTTTTAAAAATGATCATTTGGTCTTTTAATTTGCCTTCCATAAATGGTGTTATAAGGGAGTAGGGGACTGGGAAATTAGACAATATCTGTTGGATCATAGATTTAGAACTGGAAAGAGCTTTAGAGGTCAACTAGAATGACTGTCACCCTCTTACAGGTGGGGAAATGAAGGTCCAGGGAGGTTAAATGACTTACCTAAGGGTATTTGGCTGGAGAAGTATAATTTAAACCCACTCTTGTTCTCTAACTCCAAAGCCTCTAACTCTTTACACTATATGTTACAATGCCTTTAAATTATCCTACTGTAAAATCTATTGTGCTCTCATTTTAAGGAGGAAAAGCTAATGTCATTCTCCTCCATAATCAGTGTTTATGTATTCCTTCTAATAGAGATAGCCTGTGAGTTGATGAGATTCTGAAGTGGATCTAAGAATGAATGAATGTGAAAAAATAAAGCATGTTTTGTGTGTTTCCCATGTGCAATTACTGGGCTAAGCTCCAAGAAAACAAATACAAAAATTAGATGTTGCCTGTTCTCAAGGAGCTGAGAATCAAATGGAGGAGGGAGAACACATAGAAAGTTTCAGCTACAATTCCGATGGAAAGGTATAACAAGATTAGTATGAGATGTCAGCTAGGTGACTCATTGAATTAAAAGCCAGGTCTGAGGTTGAGAGGACAGATTCAAACTTGGAAATACTTTCTAGCTGGATGACCCTTGGCAAGTCACTTCACCCCCACTGCCTAGCCCTTGCTGCTCTTCAGTCTTAGAATTGATATTAAAATAGAAGGTAATAGTTAAAAAAAAAAAGATAGACGTGGATGCTATGATTAGCACTGAAAAGAAGCTTTGTTTCTGATTTATTATGGTGAAATTCTTCCATCTGCCTGGTGCTTAGAATCTTCCTTATTTATCTTGAAAGCTTTTTGTAATGATGGAATGAGGTAATTTTTTTGTGAAAGTGCCTTGGAAAGTACAAGATACAAAGCAAACATGCTATTCATTGGGAACCCTCAACTCAAGTTTAGTTTCACATTTGCCATTGTCTCTTCTTACAGTTGGTAAAGCAATTCCTAAGCCCATCAATTTAGAGCTGTAGATTATCTCCGAGGTCATCTAGCCCAACTCCCTCATGTTACAGAATAATGATTTAGGCAAGGTCATGTGGTAGAAATGAGATTTGAACTCTGACCTTATTACCCCAAATCAAGTATGCCTTCCAAGACATTGCAATGGCCATCTTAGAATCATGTAATTCTAGAGGTAGGCATTTCACCTAATCTAAGTATCATGGTTTGTTAGTAGCAGAAATTGACCTCAAACCCAGGGTTCCTGGCTCACTCTCATTTTATTGGTCTTTATGCCCTACCATGCTGCTAATCTTTTGATTCTCTTTTCCTGTACATTTCTCTCTCTCTCCATGTTGTACCGCCATGATAGAGGGCAGAAGAAGGCAGTCCTTCACTCTGAATTCTTCCTACTCACAACTTTTATTCATCCTGTTCACGTACCATAAAATGTTATGTGTTGTCTCTCACCCACTGCTCCTTCTCCATGGTATATTACTATTGCATATTGTGGGCACTCAGTAAGGATTTACTAACAGGACTGACAGTTCTAAAATCCCTTTTATCCTTTGTGTTCCTCTGATGGATGCTGATTTACATTGTCACTTGGCATAGATATGAGTCACTCACTGTCCAGTAATGAAATCCTTGACATTTCTCCATCCCTTTCTTCCTCCTGACAGTAATGTGGTTTAATGTGGAACACTGGAATTAGAATTCAGGAGGCCTGAGTTCAGATTTCACATCAGGCACTTACTAGAAAACTCTGAAAAGTTACCTCATGTCTCCGAACCTCAATTTTCCCATTAGTGAAAAATGAGGGAATTGGACTCAGTTACCACTAAGGTACCTTCTAGTTTTAAATTCTGTGAGCTCTAGCAACATCTGTTCAATTGCTTGAATCATCTCAGTCAGAGTAAGAGGAAATAGTAGGAAAAGGCCTAGAGCCTAGGCCAAATGGCCTAGGCCTTTCTCTTTAAGAGAGAAAACTAAGTCAGTCTTTTATCCACTCACCACAAGATTTTGACCCAAGCAAAACTCCAACTAAGTTCAGAAGCCCAATTACTCCAACTAGTCCAAGATCCAACCCCCCCTAAGTTGAGAGAGCCAGCTCCTTTTAAAGAGAAATTTCTCTTATGTCACCTCCCCTAAATTTTCACATCTACCTATCACAGTAGAGGCTTTCCACAGGACTGATCATTCTTAATTTTACTTTACATTCCAAACTTATCCTCTTAGAAGCCTCTAATCTCCTTCAGAGACCTAGCTGCAGAAATCTTGAACTCCCCCAAGTACAGGCTAGGCAGGAGAAAACCTATATCCTCTTCCTTCTTTCTCCTTAAATCCTTCCCTCTATGTTAATTAAAATTACCATAAATTTCCAGACTGTCTTGGGTACTTTCTTTGGGATATTTTCCTTGGCGACCAATTAATTTAGATTTTAAATCACAACCCTAAAATTATCTTTACAGTCTACAATTGATTCAGCTCTTTATAAATTTGAGTAATTAGACCTTTGTCAGAGGTTTTTGCTATGAAGATTGTTTCCCAATTTGTTTCTTCCCTTCTAATTTTGGTTGCATTGGTTTTGTCTGTACAAAAACTTTTTAATTTAATCTAATCAAAATTATTTATTTTAAATTTTGTGATTTTTTTCTAACTCCTCCTTGATCTTAAAATCTTTAGTTTCCCAAAGATCTGACATGTATATGATTCTGTGTTCACCTAATTTATTTATAGTTTCTTTCTTTATATTCAGGTTATTCACCCTGCTAATTTTTATTTTGCAATTGGACTTTGAACATTTATGCAAGTGGTCACAAGGGATTTAAATTTCTAAATCCCAAATGAATTACTAAAGTAAAATGTATTTATGGTAGTTTATTTACAATAGAGGGAAGATATTAAGGAGGGAGAGAGAGAGAGAGAGGGAGAGAGAGAGAGAGAGAGAGAAGAGAGAGAGAGAGGAGAGAGAGAGAGAGAGAGAGAGAGAGAGAGAGAGAGAGAGAGAGAGAGAGAGAGAGAGAGAGAGAGAATGAACTCTGGCTTCATCTGAGCCAGCAAGAAATTTCTAAGCCCCAGCCAGGGGAAGAGAGTCTCAAGGCGATGGGCCTTTCCTAGAGGCTTCACACCGACAGAAAGGCGGGGTCACTAAGTCAGCCTTTCACTCACCAATGATGACCTTCTAAATGAAAAGAAGCCTGGGTGTCTTTCTTCCAGGCTCTCCCCCAAGTCAGAGCCTCCATCCAATTCTAAACTCAAATCGAATATATCCTCTTCTGGCCTCTGATCCTCTTTTTTAATGTTAAATAATTAGTTTTTGGTTTATTAAATACAGTTATATATTACAATTATATATTTTTGTTATTTAAACTATAAATATCACAAAATTATGTGGTTTTTTTTTTCTCAAAGTGACACACCACCCAAATTATACTTGGTTTTCTGGCAAATTTTGACACACTAAGATCAAAATGTTGCCCACCACTGGACTAAGCAATGGGGATTAAGTGATTTCTCCAGGGTCACACAGCTAGGAAGTGTCTGAAGTCAAATTTGAACCCAGAACCTCCTGTCTCTAGGCCTCTCAATCCACTGAGCCAACCAGCTGCCCCCTTTCTTGGTCATTCTTTTTAAAAAAAATTAATTAATTAATTTTTTAGTTTATTGTTATTATTATTATTATTATTTGGTTACAATACTCACTTTATTTCCCTCCCTCTCCTCCACCCACCCTTCCCGCACCTGACCCACAATTTCACTGGGTATTACTTGTGTCCTTGATCAGAACTTATTTCCATGTAGTTGTTCACACTAGGATATTCATTTAGAGTCTACATCCCCAACCATATCCCTTTAACCCTTATATTCAAGCAGTTGTTTTTCTTTGGTGTTTTTACTTCCACAGTGTTTCCTCTGAATGTGGATAGTGGTTTTTCTCATTTCAGGATCACTGCAATGCCACTAATGGAGAAGTCCATTACATTTGATTGTACATTTACATTTGAGTGTATCAGTCCCTGTGTAAAACATTCTCCTGGTTCTGCTCCTTTCACTCTGCATCAATTCCTAGAGGTCATTCCAGTTCACATGGAATTCCTCCACTTTATTACTCCTTTGAGCACAATAGTATTGCATCACCAACATATACCACAATTTGTTTAGCCATTCTCCAATTGAAGGGCATCCCCTCATTTTCCAGTTTCTTGCCACCACAAAGAGCGCAGCTATAAATATTTTTGTACATGTCTTTTTCCTTATGATCTCTTTGGGGTACAAACCCAGCAGTGCTATGGCTGGATCACAGGGCAGAAGTCTTTTAGCGCCCTTGGGCATAGTTCCAAATTGCCCTTCAGAATGGTTGGATCAATTCACAACTCCACCAGCAATGCATTAATGTCCCAACTTTGCCACACCCCCTCCAGCATTCATTACTTTCCATAGCTTTCATGTTAGCCAATCTGCTATGTGTGAGGTGATACCTCAGAATTGTTTTGATTTGCATTTCTCTGATTATTAGAGATTTAGAACACTTTTTCATGTGTTTATTAATACTTTTGATTTCTTTAACTGAAAATTGCCTATTCATGTCCCTTGCCCATTTATCAATTTGAGAATGGCTTGATTTTTGTACAATTGGTTTAGTTCTTTATAAATCTGAGTAATTAGACCTTTGTCAGAGGTTTTTGTAATAAAGATTGTTTCCCAATTTGTTGCTTCCCTTCTAATTTTGGATGCATTAGTTTTGTTTGTGTAAAAACGTTTCAATTTGATGTAATCAAAATGATTGATTTTACATTTTGTGGTTTTTTCTAGCTCTTGCTTGGTTTTAAAGTCTTTCCTTTCCCAAAGATCTGACAAGTATACTATTCTGTGTTTGCCTAATCTGCTTACAGTTTCCTTCTTTATATTCAGGTCATTCACCCATTCTGAGTTTATCTTGGTGTAGGGTGCAAGATGTTGATGCACACCTAATCTCTCCCATAATGTCTTCCAATGTTCCCAGCAGTTTTTATCAAATAGTGAGTTTTGGTCCCCCAAACTGGGATTTTGGGGCTTATCCTAGACTGTCTTGCTGAGGGAATTTACCCCTAGTGTATTCCACTGATCCTCCTTTCTGTCTCTTAGCCAGTACTAAATTGTTTTGATGATCACTACTTTATAGTATAGTTTGAGATCTGGGACTGCAAGTCCTCCTTCCTTTGTATTTTTTTTTTCATTATTTCCCTGGATATCCTTGATCTTTTGTTCTTCCAAATGAACTTTGTTATTTTTTTTCTAATTCAGTAAAAAAGTTTTTTGGTAGTCCAATGGGTCCACTAAATAAGTAAATAAATTTAGGTAGGATGGTCATTTTTATTATGTTAGCTCATCCTACCCATGAGCAGTTAATGTTTTTCCAATTTTTTAGATCTAGTTTACTTTTGTGGAAAATGTTTTGTAGTTGTGTTCATATAGTTCCTGTGTTTGTCTCAGCAGATAAATTTCTAAGTATCTTATATTTTCTAGGGTGATTTTAAATGGAATTTCTCTTTCCAATTCTTGCTGCTGAGATGTTTTAGTGATATATAGAAATACTGATGACTCATGTGGGTTTATTTTGTATCCTGCAACTTTGCTACAATTGTTGATTATTTCTACTAGCTATTTAGTTGATTCTCTAGGATTCTTTAAGTAGACCATCATATCATCCACAAAGAGTGATAGCTTGGTCTCCTCATTGCCAATTTTAATACCTTCAATTTCTTTTTCTTTTCTAATTGTTACTATTAGTTATTCTAATACAATGTTAAATAAAAGAGGTGATAATGGGCATCCTTGTTTCACTCCTGATCTTATTGGGAAAGCATTTAGTTTATCCTCATTGCAGATAATGTTTGCTGATGGTTTTAGATATATACTATTTATTATTTTTAGGAAAGACCCTTCTATTTCTATACTTTCTAGTGATTTCAGTAGGAATGAGTGTTGTATTTTGTCAAAGGAATTTTATGCATCTATTGAGATAATCATGCGATTTTTGTTGGTTTGCTTGTTGATATGGTCAATTATGTGGATGGTTTTCCTAATATTGAACCACCCTTGGATTCCTGGTATAAATCCCACCTGATCATAGTGAATAACCCTCATGATGACTTGCTTGAGTGTTTTTGCTAGTATCCTATTTAAGATTTTTGCATCTATGTTCATTAAGGAGATTGGTCTATAGTTTTCTTTCTCTTTTTTTTTTTTGACCTGCCTGGCTTTGGAGTCAGTACCATATTTATGTCATAAAAGGAATTTGGTAGAACTCCTTCTTTGATTATTATCTCAAATAGTTTGTGTAATATTGGGATTAGTTGATCTTTGAATGTTTGATAGAATTCACTTGTGAATCCATCTGTCCCTGGGGATTTTTTCTTAGGGAGTTCTTTCATGGCTTGTTCAATTTCTTTTTCTGATATGGGATTATTTAAGAATTCTATTTCCTCTTCTGTTAATCTAGGCAATTTATATTTTTGTAAATATTCATCCATCTCACCTAGATTACCATATTTTTTGCCATATAATTGCACAAAATAGTGTTTAATGATTGCCCTAATTTCCTCTTCATTGGAGGTGAGGTCTCCCTTTTCATCTTGGATACTGTTAATTTGGTTTTCTTCTTTCTGTTTTTTCATTAGATTGACCAGTACTTTATCTATTTTGTTTGTTATTTCAAAATGCCAGCTTCTAGGCTTATTTATTAATTCAATAGTTCTTTCACTTTTGATTTTATTAATTTCTCTTTTAATTTTTAGGATCTCTAATTTAGTTTTAATCTGGGGGTTTTTAATTTGTTTTCTCTCAAGTTTTTTGACTTGCTTGTCCAATTCATTGTCTTCTGCCCTCCCTAATTTGTTAATATATGAACTCAAGCATATAAATTTTCCTCTAAGTACTGCTTTGCCTGCTTCCTATAGATTTTGAAAGGATGTCTCATCATTGTCATTTTTTTCAATGAAATTATTAATTGTTTCTATGATTTGTTCTTTAACTAACCAATTTTGTAGGATCATATTATTTAATTTCCAATTAATTTTTGATTTGGCTCTCCATGTACCCTTACTGATAATTTTTTTATTGCATTATGATCTGAAAAGGTTACATTTATTATTTCTGCTTTTCTGCATTTGTTTGCCATGTTTTCATGCCCCAGTACATGGTCAATCTTTGTGAATGTACCATGTGCTGCTGAAAATAAGGTGTATTCCTTTTTTGTCCCTATTTATTTTTCTCCATATATCTATTAACTCTAATTTTGCTAAGATTTCATTCACATCTCTTACCTCTTTCTTATTTATTTTTTTACTTGATTTATCTAGATTTGATAGTGATTAGGTTCAGGTCTCCCACTCGCATAGTTTTACTATCTATTTCTTCCTTCAACTCCATAGTTTCTCCTTTCAGAACTTGGATGCTATCCCATTTGATGAATACATGTTGATTACTGATATATCCTCATTGTTTATATAGCCTTTTATCAGGATGTAGTTACCTTCCCTATCCCTTTTAATCAGATCTATTTTTACTTTAACATTATTATATATCACGATTGCAACTCCTTCCTTCTTTGTATCAGTTGAGGCCCAATAGATTTTACTCAAACATTTAATTCTAACCTTGTGAGTGTCTACCTGCTTCATGTGTGTTTCTTGTAGACAACACATGTTGGATTTTGATTTCTAATACACTCTGCTATTTTAATTTTACAGGTGAGTTCATCTCATTCACATTCAAAGTTATGATTGCCACTTGTGTATTCCCCAGCATTTTGATATCCTCTCCTAGTTCCATCCTTATTTCTTCAAGTTTCTCTTGGTGCCCTCTTTGATTCCCCCCTCCCTTTTTCTTTTTTTTCATATCATCTTTTACCATTTATTATTCCAATTTGTTCCTCTGATTTTTCTAATTACTATAATAATGAATATAATTTTTGAGTTACAAGTAACATTTTCCCCATATATTGATATAAATAATTTGATCTTATTGAAACCCTTAAGGAAGAAATTTTGAATAAAAAACATTTTCTCTTTCCCCTTTCTTTCTTATTTACCATTTCATGTTTCTCTTGATTTTTGTGTTTGGATATCAAAATTTCCACTTAGTTCTAGTCTTTTCTTTACAAATACTTGGAAATCTTCTATTGTGTTGAATACCCATACTTTCCTCTGGAAGTATATAGTCAATTTTGATGGGTAGGTGATCCTTGGTTGAAGACCCACTTCTCTTGCCTTTCTGAATATCATATTCCAAACCTTGCAGTCCTTTAGTGTGGAAGCTGTCAGATCTTGGGTAATCCTGATTGGTGTTCCCTGATATCTGAATTGTCTCTTTTTATAAAACTTTCTCCTTAGCTTGGAAGCTCTTGAATTTGGCAATTACATTCCTGGGAGTTGTCTTTTGAGGATTTAGTGTAGAGGATGTGCTGTGAACTCTTTCAATGTCTATTCCCCGCCCCCCCCTTTTCATGAACACCAGGGCAGTTTTCTTGGATAATTTCTTTTAGTATGATGCCAATATTTCTGCTTTTAATTTGGGTTTTCAGGTAGACCAATGATTCTCAATTTGTCTTGTGATCTGTTTTCCTGATCCATCATCTTTTCAGCGAGATATTTTATGTTTTCTTTTATTTTGTCAGTCTTTTGACATTGCTTTATTAATTCTTGCTGTTTTGCAAGATCATTGGTTTCCAGTTGCCCAATTCTGATCATTAAGGCCGAATTTTCTGCTATAATTTTTTGATTTTCTGCTTTAATCTTTTGATTTTTCCTTTTCAGTTTGTTCTATCCTGCTTTTTTGTGGCTTCCAGCTGTTTCTCAAATTGGGAGTTCTTGTCCTTTAAACTGTTATTTTCTTTTTGAACTATTTCCCATTTTAGTTGCCAGAAGGCTTCCATCTTTTTGGTAAGCTCCAATTTAAATTCTTCAAGAGCTTGTGTCCAATTTCCATTTTTTTGGGAATGTTTTGACTCATTTATTTGGATTTCCTCTTGTGCTAGTTTGTCTGTAGTCTGGATTTTTCCTCCATAAAAATTATCCATGGTCAATGCCTTTTTGTTTTGCTTAGTGTTGAGAAGTTGTTCCTGGGCACTGTTTGCCATCACTATGGTTGTTTTTCCTTCCCTTTCCAGTTTGAAATCTGAGTGAGGAGGGCAGGCTCTCTGTGTATTGAGTTATGGAGCAAGGATCTTGGCTGAGGCCAGCTCTCAAGTCTCTGAAGCTTCTGCTGTTTGTTGTCCCTCTCTGTGCTATCTCCCTGTGGGTGCCAACTGTCTGGTCCTCAGCCTGCTGGGGCCTCAGGTCTAGCTGATCTCAGGGTAGGTCCTCGGTGATCTCAGTCAGCTGCCAAGGACCCAGAGGTGCCCCTCCCTCACTCCAGAGGTGCCCCTTGCTCACTCACTGATTCTAGCTCGAGCTGACTCTGACTCTGGCTCTGTAGGTGTAGTAGGGAAGGGTGGATCAGCTCGTGTTTTGGTGGAAGCTTTTTCACCCCCTTATGGTGTGGAAATGCCCAAATCCCAAGTACCTTCAATGCTGCGCCCTACTGTAGAGTCCCTTTGTTCATATGAAAATTTTTTTTTTGGCTTTTTAAGGCAGTCTGTATCGATAGGTGGTGAGAAGGGGAAGAGTCCTGCTTCTAAACTGCTACCATGTTTACCCGGAAGTCCTCTGCTTAATTAATTCTTGCTGATTGATTGATTGGGGAGATACTATATTAGTTAAAACACCTCTGAGCTCAGCAAAAACACACTGTTTTAGACCAGGAAACAGGGGAAATAATTCTTTCCCTTTCTTCTACTAGAATCCAGAACCATATGGCGTATGGGATAATTGGCTATTACCTTAACGAACACTTTTTTTCACCTGGTAGAGGACAAAAGAATAGAAACAGATGGTGATAGTCATCCCACAGGCATCATCTTTATACAGAACTTTTCAGATTACAAAGTACTTTGTCTATACCATTTCCTTTAATACGACCCAGTGAAGTGAGTGACACTAGTATTATTTTTCCCATCTTATGGATGAAGACACATAGTGCTTGGCCTAAGGTCACACTAGGAAGTGTTAAGACAGGTCCAAAACCCAGTTATTCTCATTCCAAGTTCAGTGTTTGTTCCCCTCCATCTTGCATCATAATGGCTACTTCTGTTATTGTTCAGTGGTTTTTCAATTTGTCTTACTCTTCTTGCCCTCATTTGAGGTTTTCTTGGCACAGATACTAAAGTGTTTTGCTATTTGTTTTTCCAACTGATTTTTTTAGATGAAGAAACTGAGAGCTCATTCAAGTTTAAAATTGCTGTCACACTTTTGGGATATACATTTCTATGAAGAATGATGAAGTCAGTGAAAAGTTCTAGCTGGAAATCTGTCCTTGGGCCAAGGAAGCACTGGGTTCAAATCCATATCTCATACATACTTGCAATGGGACCATGGGTAGATCATTAACCTTTTAACTTCTCAATGCTCCAGGTTACTTTCTGTGGAAAGTTAATATTAAATTGTGCCCCTTGAATCCCCCCAAAAGCCTTTTGATTTTAAATTTTAAATGGTTTGATTTTAGGGAAGCTCAGGCTATCTTTCCCAACAAGCTGGGTCCTTCCCTCTTTTGTCTTTGTTAGAGATAATGAGATTATGGGCCAGCCCAAGTGACCATTTGATCCACTGGAAAAGATGAGGTGATTAAATCATCTAAGCAGACACCATGCTGGGAAGTGTGCTAGGCAGCCACCTGTGGGGAAAAATAGAATGTCTTGGCATCTGGAAGACCTGCCTCTTCTGGGGATAGTCTCTTGAGTTCCAATGAGAAATCTCTTAGGATATCTTAGGGAGGGACTGGATGATGGTGTCAGAAGGGAAAGAGATTGGCATTAGAGAGGGGAAGCCACTTTTTCCCTCCTGGAAGAGTAGATCTAGCTGCTCTAGGGTGGCCTGGCTCTTAGTTGGCCTTGTGGTCTTCTCACTCTGCTTCCAGTTCTATAGAATCTGTGCCAGGTTGGAGGGTCATAGCTAGTTAGATTTTTTTGAGTGGTAGAGTAATACATTGATATTTCTAAACTAAAAATACAGCTTCCATATGATTTCAATCATGATATCATTAAGACAACAAATTTAAGACAATAAATTGCAGAGAAGGAACCACCCTGCATTAATAGAAGGAATTCCTTCATACACACACACACACACACACACACACACTTATTTTTATGAATTTAGAACTGGAAGGCCCAAGTCTTTAGAAGTCAGCTAGTCTAATTCCTTCAGCTTTGCAGATGAGAAAACTGAGACCCAGAGAGGTTAAATGATTTTCCCTAGGTCATAGAGATAATAAATTGTCTCAATTCCTCTGACTAAATCCTGTACTCAACATTCTGTATAACTGTATATGTATGTATATACACATATATTTAGAACCAACTATAATCTCACCTTTTACAGGAAGCTTTCCTTATTCCCTTTTAATTTGAATGCCTTTCCTCTGTTAATTATTTTCCATTTACCCTATAATAGCTTGCTTTTTATATATTTGTTGCCATGCTTTCTCTCCAATTAGATAGTAAGCTCCTTGAGGACATGAACCCTCTTTTGCTTCCTTTCATATCTCCAAAACTTATGATTATTGTTAGTGTTTGGCCTTCTTTTCGATTGACATGAGGATGATGTGCTTGACTTACATGAGTTGGATTTAAGTGAGGCCAAATACACAAAGTTATCAGCCTCATCTTCTCTTCCAGAATCATTGAAATCCAAGTCAAAAGTCAAGGTGACTGGCCATGGCCTGGAATTCAGTGGATGGTCTCAGAATTTTTGATGTCTGACCAAACTTTAAGCCCTCCACAGCATCTTCACAGCTGCCTTCATGGTGCTTGAAGCAAATTGTTCTCACCCTACCATTCCACTGGGGGAAGTCTTTACACCCTTTGTATAGACATCCCCTACATCATTGATGGGCTTGAGGTGTGTCAGTTATCCTGCATTTGGTTTAGCCCCTCTCCTGAGATGGTTTTCCTGGGATGTGGCGGATGCTCCTGTTATACCTTCTGTTACAGGTGAGAGCTGGGTGAAAGGTGGACACCAAAGTTGAATGAGCAGCTATAAAAAGGATTCTGCAGGCTTCACACCAGAGGTGCTGATCCCCCCAAGGCAGCTAGGTGGCGCCATAGTGCACAGAACACTGGTCTTCACACAAAAGGTATTGCTAGGTGGTGCCATTGTGAATAGAACATTGGCCTTTCCGCCAAAGGTGTTGGCCGCTAGGTGGTGCTGTAGTACACAAAACACTCACCTACCACCAAAGGTACTGGTCCTCCCTACTCTTATAGATACATATTCATAGATAGATATAATAGCTAGTATTCTTATAGCACTTCAAAGATGGCAACATGTCTTACATCTCTTATTGAATTCTCATAACTCTTTGAGGTAGATGCTATTGTTATTTCTCTCTGACAGATAAGAATAAGGTGAGAGCTGTGGCTTGTTTAGGGTCACATGGCTAGCAAGTGTCCAAGGCACTATTTGAATTCAGGTCTTCCTGATGCCAGGTCCAATGTTTTATTCAGAGGCTTATAGTAAAACAAAACAAAATACTCCCACATAGAGTTAGAAAGAATACTACTTGTCTAGCACTATTCACTTTATTTTCAAAATTAAACCCTTACCTTCTGTCTTATGGATATGAGGTGCCTGTTCCAAGGCAGAAGAGTTAGGTCATTTGAGTTAAGTGACTTGTCCAGGGTCACACAACCGGAAAGTGTCTGAGACCAAATTCAAGCCCAGGATCTCTTGACTCTACATCTGCCTCTAACCACTGAGCCACTGAGTTGCCCCACACTCTTTAAACTGAATGCTTTCACCCTTGGCTAATAAATCCTTTTGGACTTTCCTCAAATGCAATTCCCATGCAGCCATCATGGACTTTAGTTTTCCTGCACCTAGAGGCATTGTAAGCTTTGGGTCAGTTAGATTTTTAAGAACAGAAAGTACACAGTTCTGTGACTTCTGGATGAATTTTTTTGTGAGATCTGGGGTGGGGCTGGGTCCTTAATTTCCTCATGAAAAATGCTAATGTCCAATCAGTCCTTTCAAAATTTATACTCTACTTATTTGTTGAAAACCCATGCTATGTTTTTGGAAAATATTAGAACAATGCTAGCTGGTTAGCTGAGGCAACCATTTGGGATGGACCCTACTGAATTGAATATGTATGAGAGGAAAGTGTCAAAAGAACTCTATGGACCAAATGGACAATTCTAAGATTACGAGTAAAGCAACTTATGATAATACATGGTAAGTGTTGAGTATATTGCAAGTATATGTGGTTTCTCTACCTAATATTCATGCTACACTGAAAATCATCTATGGTCAGAGCCTCTAATGCCCTGATGCCCTCAGACCACTTTGCTACCATAGTCCATACTGTGGACTAAGCAGTAACCAAAGTGATGGCCTTGGTACCAGGAAACCCAAATTCCATTCCCAGCTTAGGAAATAACCAACTTGCTCAAGCTCAAGTCATTAAACTTTTCAAATCCTCATTTCTCTCATCTGGATAGGGGAATAATAACTGTTCTATGTACTATAAGGAAAGTGCTTTGCAAACTTTAAAGCTCTTCATAGGGTAGTGAGGGGGCACCAAATGTGGAGATGGGGAGGTCTTGTGTTCAGGTTTGGTTGTAGACATGTCCTAGTTGTGTGACTCTAGGCAAGTCTCATAACATCAATTGCCTGGCCCTTACTGCTCTTTTGCCTTGGAATTAATACTTACTTATATGTATTCTAAGACAGAAGGTATAGATAGGCTAAAAAAATAACTCTTTATAAATGTAAACAATCTCTTCCTTGCCAAGTTATTCATTGTTTGGCTTATAGGTCTGCCATGTACTCTGTGGCATAAGGTAGTAGTTAGAGTGCTGGACTTTAATATGGAAGAGCAGGATTCAAATGCTATTTCTCACTAATTGTGTAACTCTGGGAAAGTCACTTAACCCAGTTTGCCTCAGTTTCCTCATCTGTAAAATTAACTGGAGAAGGAAATGACAAATTACTTCAGTATATTTGCCAAAAAACTCCAAATAGGGTCATGAAGATTTGGACATGACTGAGATGACTGAACAGTAGCCATTGGATCCCACCAATACTCAAACCAGAAGTCCCTTTACAAGTGGTCATTCATTCTTGTGTAAAGAACCTGATATCTTTTTTCTTGTCTCTTAGCTTTGCTTACTGTATTTCTTTTAAATGGAATTAATTTCATTCTCTTCTGCCTGTCTAAATTTGCTTTTCAAGCTTTGGATGAAATTCAACCTTCTCCACGAAATCTAGATGTGTAACTTTGAACATATCACTTGTCTAGATCTACAGATCTACAACTTTATCTTCCCCTAAAGTATGCCTAAGTATGGGTGGAATAATGTTAAAATTCCCAATACATTCCTGATCAAGTACCTCCATTTGTTACAATAAGGGAATAGCTTAACCAAATCTTCTAAGGTAGAGTCTGAACAGTTGTTAAGATTCACAATACCCCCTGATGATCATTGGGAGACTGGTCTCCCCAATGATCATTTAACAATCATCTTGTAGTCCTAAAGCACTTCTAACTACAGATATATACAATATTCAATTTCTAAGAAGAAATTACAGTAGTTAGGGAGGAATAGAAAAGAAAGAAAGCAAAACCAATGTTTTGGTAGGAGCATTGACAGAAATCCAAATTAGGGGCAGTCCCCTTGGTATAAAAGTGTACATTTACAATAAATGTTCAAACTTCAGTTCAATCAACCACACCCAAAGTTCATTCTTGATCTTGATGTAGTGTGAGTTTTTCTGGCATCTTTCTGCAACAGTTCACTCTCTGAATTTAGGAGTTAGCAAGCTTCTTCCTTGAAGATCCTTCTCTTGAACAAAAAAATTCAAAATCTTGGATTTTATTAAAATACAATCCCCCCCCCCCCGAAGTGGGTGTTAAAAAACATCCAGTTCAGCTAAGGATGCAATGTTGAGTTATGGGGTTATGAGTCAATTATCAAAAGAAGAGAAAAACACAACCAAAAACATAAAGAAAAAACATTCAAAATAGGCCCTTGTATAGGTCCAATTTAAAGTAATTTCTATCCCACAAGTCTGTAGGACAGAATGCAGTAATATTTCACTTACCTATTTTTCTGCAAGACTACAGGAAGTTGCCATAATATAAAAAGAAAAGGAACTAGAATTCTATTTTGATAGGGAAGTGTCATTCTCTTGTCTGATTTTTTACATTCTCAGGGATATAGGGAGTCAAGATGATGGTCAAATTTTGTACTTGTATGAGTACTTCATAAAAAGTGTAGATACAAGGAAGTCCTACAACTTAACATATGCCAAATGTCGCAACCTCGAGTTTCACACTAATTTCAACTCCTTCCATATTGGCGTAGAAGTTCATCGATCCCACATGGATTGGTTTCATTTTGACCTGTGTGCTCTTTTTGGCACTTTTCATGTTAAGTCTGTGCTCCTTGTTTTTATCCCATTTTCTAGAATCAGACACAAACATTAAACACAGTCCCATAGCATTTTATTAATAATTGGCAGATTCCCATAGTTTAAAGCCTTTGGGTAAGCATTGATATTATAGCAAGTATATATGTATTAAACTTATATTACTGCAGAAAAAATATTGATTGTATGTACCTTTTAGTACAAGAAATAAGAAAAATAAAGAAAAAATCAAATATTCTTATCAAAAGAAAAGAAAAGCAATAAAAAATAAGGGGAAAAATCAGGAATTCAATGTGTTCTCGAAAAACAGCATCCACTTGTCATTGGATTATTATCTCCAGTGCATATGATAGGGCAGAGTCAATCAGTCTCAACAGAAGATGCTTTCTTTACATGTGAGCATGAATCCAAGAGTCCTTCTCTCCAGTCTTTATAGATGTTGGAGTACTTAACAATATTTGGAAAGGCCCTTCCCAGGAAGGCTGAGTTGCTCCAGTACACTGGAAATTCTTAATATACACTTTGTCTCTTGGGTTCAGGTCATGGAGAGAAAAATCCACTGCCGCTCTGGATTCATGAAGTTCACGTAGTTTGTGCTATAATTCCTGTATATAGGAAGCAATAGTAGTATCTTCCCCTAATAGTGATGTATATGTAGGGGAAAAACGTTTAGCCTGTATAGGCGGATGACCAAAAAGCATCTCAAATGGTGAGATGTGTAGGTCCCCTCTAGGCCTGCTTCTAAGATAAAATAGAGGCAGAGGGAGAATTTGAGGCCATTTTAAATGTGTCTCAGTGCATAATTTTCCAATCATAGTTTTAAGTTCTTTGTTCATCCTTTCAACTTGGCCTGAGCTCTGGGGATGATATGGAACATGGAACTTGGTAGTTATCCCCAAGCCAGAATATATCTGATTTAGGACAGAATCAGTAAAATGACTTCCTCTATCTGAATCAATACATACTGTCAGGCCAAAGCAAGGAATAATTTCCTTTAAAAGTACCTTAGCTACAAAAGCCGCTGTGACTCTGGCTATAGGAAATGCTTCCAGCCATCTGGTCAGTTGATCTACTATGACTAGCCAAAATTTATAATGTCCAGCCTTTGGCATTGTTCTGAAATCTATCTGTAGGTGCTCAAAAAGTGTGTAATCCAGAGGATGCCCACCAAAGGCTTTACCACAAAAGGCATGTTAGTTATATGCGTGGCAGGTAGAGCAGACTGTACACACTTTAGAGGCTGTAGTAGTTATACCAGGGACTATCCATATTCTCTTAACAGAGTCCACGATGCCCTGAGTGCCAAAGTGACCATTTTTATGAATAGATTGGCAAATTTGGTTATAGAAACTTCTAGGGAGCAGGGGTTTTCCTTCAGATGACACCCATACTCCAGTAATCTGTTTTGCTTTAAATTTTTGCTTCCATTTTTTCACTTTCTTTTCATTATAGGAAAGTGATAAATTTAAGTCATCAGTGGTTGTTAATGTTAAGATTAATTCAGGTCCTTCTATGGCTGCTAGCTTTGCAGCAGCATTTGCTCGATCATTTCCTCGAGAGACAGGGTCAGTGCCACCTGTATGGGCAGAGCAATGGACTATAGCTAGGGATTCAGGAAGCTGGAGAGCAGAAAGAATTTCATTAATAATTACTGCATTATCTATAGATTTTCTAGCTGAGGTTAAAAATCCTCTCTGGAGCCATAGTATCCCAATTGATTGACAAATGCCAAAGCATATCTAGAATCCATATAGATTGTTGCCTTTTTATCCTTGGCAATTATACAGGTGTGTTTCAGGGCTATGAGTTCTGCCCCTTGAGCACTAATATTAGAGGGCCATGAAGCTGACCACTCAATGGCAAATTCTGAGACTACAGTAGCTCCAGTGTAGCGTATGCCATCCCTTGTAAAAGAGGAACCGTCATTAAATAAGACCATATCTGGGTTCATAAGAAGATTCACCTAAATTCACATTCCCAAGCTCCAGAATAATTATTTTTTATTGATGAAGAGGATGATGACAATGCTGATGGTGATGAAGGTGACATAATATAATAACTAATACATAATAATACACTATACTTGTTTTGGAGAGTAATTTTACTAAGTCCTATGTGAAGTCCAAGATGAAATATCATTATTGTCTACTGGTAGCATCTGACATAATCTTGAGATCATGATACTTTGTTTAAAATTGCAGGGCCAGGAACATTCATGCTTTTCCCTTGGTCAACAGAGAAGGGTCTAGTTTAGCTGAAGAATACAGTATATATAGACAAATAATATATAGTAAGACCAGAATGGTGGGAAAACTCTTTATTGTAGAGGGCCTTGAATGCCAAAGCAAAGGAATTTGTGTTTTATCAGAAGGCAATAGAGAACAAACAAACAAACAAAAAACCCTTATGAAAGTCTCAAATTATATTTATGTTAAAAATACCTTGTTCTACATTATTTATGTCCTCAACCCAGTGTTCATTTTAGCTTTGCAGTTCACCTTTAACCTTCATTGAGAAAAACGAGAGAGATCTGTGAATCAGTAGTAAACGAATTTCTTTGCTACCCACTTGGGTTTCAGCTGAACAAAAAAAGCCTTCTAGTTACACTGGCTCTACATTCTGGGTTATCAGATGGGCCTTTCTCAACTCTAGGGCCTCCTTAATCAAGTGAATGACTATAATGAGGCAAATGAAAAACAAGGAATTAAAAGGCGAATGATATGCCAGATAATTATGGGAAGGGCAGCTCACCAGTGAAGAATAAATCCTAGATGCTGCTGGTAAAACCCATTGGTTGCCTGATAGCTTCCTGGGCACCAAACAGAGGGGGAGCTTGTGGACAGGCTGTGGTTGGGGGTTGGGGTGATATGATGGGAGGGGAATGAGAGCTGAGAGTGAATGAAAGGAGAGAGAAGGAAAGTGTGTCTGACTGCAGTAACACAGGATGGTTAGACCATGTCAAGTCTGCTGTTGAGAGCCGAAAGGAATTTCTCTTTACGCCTCTCCTAGATTCTCCATCTCACCCCCATCCCTCATCCTTCCCACCAAGAGATTAGAAACCATGAGAGGCTCATCCATGTTTAAGGGCTATTCTTTCAATGAATACTCAGTGTCTCGTTTTTTATATTAACTGACATTACATCCTTCAGCACAGCTTGTTTTCTGAATAATGGAAACATAGCCAAGATACTGTGGTTATATAGGATCCCCGAAACCAGCTGAATGTGAATTAGTGTCTATTTTTATGATGAATTGGCTCAAGTCCTCACAAAACAAGCAACTCCTCATTTTATCATACTTTCCCCCCCTCCTTTAGCAGAGACAAATTCCTCGGGGATGTGTGTATTAAAAGACACACAGACCTTACTGTTTGTAGCACACAGCAGTCATATTTAGGAAAATGCAAGCTCACATATTTAGGAGAGCACGATTTACTCTGCTAATACTACTGATGGGAACACTTTGACATCCTAACCTTATATAGTTAAAAAGAAAACTAAAGTAATATCTCACATGCTTTTTGAAGATAAATGGAAAAAAGTCATAGTGGCTAAATACCATAAAACCAAATGAATGGTTTTTATTAGGGCAAAACTTCCTCCCCTCTCCCTACCTCCCCCAATAGCTCTCTGTTCAACACTGAACTCCATAAAACACTATATTGATTATGTTAAGCCCTTGCTCACAAACCTTGCATGGCTCCCAATTTACTAGCCAAAGACCAGATTCCATAGACTGGCAGTCAAGTCATAGCCTTCTTTAACTTAGCCTCAGGTTTCTATTCCATCTTTAGTATGTAGTAAGAAATTTTAGTTTTTAGTTCTAGCTCTGCTATGTACAATTTGCACTTCCTTGTGTAGTCACTTTATTTCTTGAGTCTTTAGTTTCTTCATCTATAAATCATGATTGAAGAAGATGATCTAACTCTAAGCTTCTGGCTACTTTGTAATACTATATTTCTATCTCTTTGTTGCCTCTTTCTCCATTATAACAGAGTTTTCAAACTTTCTCAAGTGTCAAGAGCTCCTTTTAATAGAAAAATATTTCATGGATATCTGCATGATGATAGTTGTACCCTAATACACATTGATTGATAAAAAGCAAACCATAATGACAAGAACTACTATGAAGTAATGTTTTAAAATAAATTTATATTTTATTAACTGCAATAGTCCCTAGGTATATTTGAAAAAAATAGTAACACACCAAATTGTGTTATATTATTCAGGTTATAGAAAGATATATTTTATATATTGAGTGACATCGTATCTTTTGTCAGAGCTAAATGAAATGACAATGCACGGTGAAAATACGGACATGTGTACTTCTTTATGTAACTGCACGGGCAGTGGGAGTCCTCCCTCATTGGGTTGAGAAACAGTCCTAAATTGGGACAGATTGTGTGATTGGGACAGAGAGTGTCCCAATCAATTTGGTTCATTTATTATTTCTTAACTTCCCTTTTATCTCTCTCCAGGTTTTTACCAAGCTGATTTCTCCAATTGGAATGCTGACTTTTCTCCTCTTTTCCAATAGGACAAAGCTCTGATCATATTTTCTCCTTTGGGTCTCCCCTGACCATCACAACCCAAATAGAGTGATTTCTTCTCTGAACTTTTCATTTCAGCAATTATTCCCTCCTATTATTGCCCTCAATTTTCCATTCAGAGCTTGTAATACTTTATCAACAAAATTATTTAACAGAAGTAATGCAAAGAATATTATCAGAGAGATTTATGTCTATCATTAAAGAACCACTGGTCCATCCAGTTGAGTGGTACACTGAATCTACTTCTTTCTTTACTAACACAGTTGTGTATGAAATTTCATCCAAGAAACCTGACCTTTAATGAAAGGTGAGGTCATTAAACTGAGTCATTACTGTTTCTGACTCTGTAGCCAATAAGAAGATTCGTTGCCATCTCAAAGTACAAAATTTGCAGCAGTGAGTCACTTCTAGCCAAAAGCTCCTCTACAACTTTCTTATGGTTACCCGTAACCAGGACAGTATACTCTGAGCATGCTCCATGGGGATGGCCTTCATTGCTTATAGATGGGAAAAAGTAGGTTGACTCTTGAGGTGAGATTTAGGGACACATAGCCTGTGTTCTCCACTGTTATGTGGACAATGTTGAAAAGAAGAACCCCAGCAGATTGGATGGCCTCCCTAATGGTGACTTTATAGCTAGACAGAAACAAGAGATGCGGAGGCTAAAAAGGTGAGAGTTCAATGAGATCTTCATTGTTGGGGGATCACAGACCTGCCTAAATATAAATTATTATATAATTTCTTGTGGAATAGCCAACAAAAAATGGAAATTCTAAATGTTAGGAATCATGTGTAATGGTAACCCTTGTTGCCCTAAAAGAGTGACTTCATATATGCTCAAAAACATTTAAATATTTGATTTGTGGCGAAATTTTATTGATGATTGATTTAGCCTAGTTGTCTTCTAGAATCAGAAAACAGGTATCTCACTTAGAAAGACTCTTGATTATATACTACTCAAAAGGAGTAGTTTGGATGCACATTTATTATCATATTTGGGGTTTTTCTCTCCTCCTCTCTTCCCTTACCTTTTTTTTTTATCATAGTCTTTGAATCTTGTATTGAATAAAACATCAGCTTTGAGAAGTATGATACAACTATACTAATTCAGATTAAATGAAGGAGAAAGCTATTCTGAATGAATGAAAAGTCTCAGTTAGAGGAGCATTTTGTAACAAAGTAGACCAATATCTTCCAAGTAAATACAGAGGCTCATTTAGGCAGTTTCTGCATATAAATTCATGCTTCTAATGTGTTTGAAAATGCTTGAAAAGAGTATGGCTTCATGCAACTTGATCATTTTCCTTGAAATTATGTATATAATACATTTGTTTATAAGATGATTTAAAAATCCTAGAGTATGAAGATAAATTTAAGTCTTGACCTTTTCAAAGAATCATAAAATCCCCATTAGCGGATTTAGGATAAATATATAGGAATAATCATTAAATAATTTTGATTCTCACTAGGGGTCAAGTGATTTAATTTTCTAAGAAGAGGAGAGGAGTTGGAATTTGAGGACAGATAAAATTGTCCAGGATTGTTGAGCTCCGGTTTCTGAGAAGCTGTTTGCTTTCTGTGGAGTGTACCAAGGGCAGTCAAGACCTAGAGTGGTACATTTACAAGGATCTTTCCTGTTTTGTGAAGTTCAGAGGTTGTAATGAGCATTCATTGTGAGCACTTTTGCATGCTATGGCTGCAATTTACCCTCCATCTAAATTAGCTAAAATCTATGGTCTTGATTTATTGCATTTGCAACAGTCGCACTAAAGAAAGGTAATTCCTTCTGAAAATGCCACATGCAGGCAGGAACAGGAAACCAATTAGGAATCAGTGGATGATAAATGGGCATTTTTACCAGCAGTTTACTTAATATCCCCATTAAATAAGCCTCTTTGCATTTATCATTTCATTCTCCCTCAGTCTATAAGGTCCTTTAATTGCTGCCTAAATGAGCCCTGTGTTTCTGTCCAAATTTAATCTTGGATTGAGAGAGAGATATCCTTTCCAATGCTCAGCTGCCCAGCTGCCAAGAACTGTCAGAAATGATCACATAGCTTTTCACATTTCTCACAGTCTCATTGGAGAAATGTAAGATTGACAGAAAAAAAAAAAACTGTCCACACCAGATTCATTTGAGGTGGGGGAGGTTAGGGTGGAAGGTAGTAAACAACATCACCACACAGAACTCTAACCTATAGTGCAAACAACCTTTCTCCTCAATTGCACTTTGTGTGTGTGTGTGTGTGTGTGTGTGTGTGTGTGTGTGTGTGTGTGTGTGTGTGTGTGCACGTGCGCACTCATGCATCCGAGCCCATATAAACATGGCATTAAAAAATAAATTAAATTGCAGTTACTCTAAACTGCTTCCCTTTACAAAGTTATCTCAATGGTGGAACTAGCGAAGCCTTATAGAGTTTGTGTAAACACTTTTAAGATATTTGTAGCTGTTAATGTGATGAGGTAGGAGGGGACATAACATCTTTCTGATCCCCATCCCCCCAGCCATTAGTTCCTTCCTGCTATAATTAATTACATTGTATTTCAGTAGATTGTATGTACTTAAATGTATACAAAATGTTCTCTCCTAACTCCCAATCGTAGAATGCAACCTTTTAGAGGAATAACTGTTTAGCTTTTTTCTTTGTATCCTCAGTACCTGGAGTAGTGTCAAACTCATTGCAGCTATTTAATAAATTGTTGTTGATTGATTGATCTTAGTACTCGACTGTAAGACAAGTCAATGAAAAATGCCAGCATTAGGGCTTTTAAACTATCTTTCGTCTCCCTTGATTTGGCTTATCCTTTTAGGTTTAATGGTCAATAAAAGAAGTCAAACAGTTTCATTTTATAGATTAAGACATTGAGGCAAAGAGTTTGAATAACTTGCCTAGCATCACAAAGATTGTTGTAGTTGTTTTTCATTGTTTCAGCGTCTGCCTCTTTGTGACCCCATTTGGGTTTTCTTGGCAAAGATACTAGAATGGTTTACCATTTCTGTCTCCAACTTATTTTTACAGATGAAGAAACTGAGGCCAATGGGATTAAATGATTTGTCAAGGGTCACACAGCTGGTAAGTGTCTAAGACTGGATTTGAACTCAGGAAGAAAAGTCTACCTGGCTTCAGACCTGGGATGCTCTATCTACTGCACCAATGAACTAACTGCCTTGACTTCCATGACTTGCCTAGGGTTGCATAGGTAATGAGTGGTTAAGTCAGCTTTCAAACCCAGGTCTTTTGACTCCACAGCCAGAATTCTTTCTTTTGCACTGTTGGTTTGCTTTCTACAATATGAAAGCTGATACTTTGTTTTTCTTCTAAAGATTCCTCTTGGGACTTAGAGATTTCCAGGGGTGGCAGTAAGAAGTGGAGGGTGGTCTTCTTTGGTTATGAGAGTAAAAGGGAAATAAGTCACTTGGAAACAGCACTGCTCAAACTAGAGTAGTGCATGAAAGGGACTTTTTCTGAACTCTGGTGGACCCCAGCTTGGGTGGTCCAGACCCCTTTCTTTGGCCACAAATACAGCACTAAAAATTATTACCCTGAACCTCATATTTTCCCTCAACGTGATATTTGGCAGAAGGAAAAAGTTATCTTCCACCCCTTCTACCATTCCTCCTCCCCAATACCATTGGGATTTAGCTGAAGATTAATTTTTGAAATATGTAGAAGTTATATGTGTGTTTATATGCATAAATGTGTATGTTTACTATAACTTAGAAGGAACAAGTTTTTCAGGCTAATAGAACCTTATAAAGTACTTCAGTGCCTCACCCAACTCCTCAGCTGCTGCCTGGCTGGATCCATGTCTCTGAATAAGTAATGGAGATCAACTTGAAGAAACAGTCTCAGAGTTTACTCTGCACAGTTGCAAGGCCAACTTCCTGTGGCCACTATAAACACAATCTCTGTTAATAAAGAGTGTGCTCTGGGGAACGCACCATACCATTACATAGGACTAGAATTGCCCACTAATTAGATCCAGGTAAGTGAGAACATTATTGGCAGGGTTGAGAAGTTGTATATGATCGTTTCCATTTTTTTCCTTCTTCATTTTCTCCTCCTCCTCCTCTTCCTCCTCCTCCTCCTTTTTTTCCTCCTTCTTTTCCTCCTTCTCCTCCTCCTCCTTCCTTCTCTCCCTTTCTGTCCTCTTTCCTTTCTTTCTCTTTCTTTGTCCTTCTTTCTCTCCCCTTTGTCTTTTTTGCTCTTCTCTCTCACTTTTTTGCTTGCACTCTGACTTTCTTCTGTTCTCTCTGTCTTTCTATTTCTTTTTGCCTATCTCATTTTATCTCCTCCTCACAATATGTAAGGGGAGACCATTTATTACCCAATTCCAGATAATTTCTAACTGGTAGAGACCCTAGCCTACCTTTAGTTAATTGGCTATTTTGTCTGTGAAAAACAACTTGACAGAATGACAGAAAAATTTACAAGTAACTTGGTTGCCAATATTCTTACATTAGTTTAAGAACTGTGGTGTTCTTAAACAGTTCCTTTTAACTTATTTTTCAAATTAAATGTTGTAGTACTGTCTGAATTAAATACCTGGGGGACCTCCAACCCAGTTAAATCCTGGAAGACTTACCACATTAGTAGCCATAGGAGTCCCAGAGTCATGTGTTTTAACATGCCATCGTGGCAGATGATATTTCTGAGTAGCAGAAGTCACAGAAGTTAGGAGATGTGATGAATGGAGACTGAAATGAAACCTTGGATCAAGTGAGGCATCCAGGGGGAAGGGCTTGGACTGAACTTGTGGGTAGCTGGGCCCCTTGGCTCCCTCACCCCCAGCCATTGTGAAACAGACCATGGCTCATGGAGTACCTAGGACCTAATGGAGTGGAATTAATTCAGCTGGAGATTTACTTTAGGCTATAAAGGCTGGAGACCTTATTTCTCTCTTTACTAATAAATACTTATAAATTTAGTATAAAGCCTCTAAGATTAATTTTTATTCATAACAGAACAATTAACAACTATTTTTCTCTTCCTCCCACTCCCTTCCCTTTATAATAAATATGAAATTAAACAAAGCAAACTCCCATATTGATCACATCTACAAATAAATGTCTCCATCTACATATTCAATACATCATTCTTCTGTAATGGAGACATTCTTAATCACACATTTTCTGCAATCATTGTTAATCATTGCATGGATCATATTTCTCAAGTCTTTCAGTGTCTTAAGTCTCAATATGAATATGTTAAGTTTTACAGTGTTAATATAAACTGTTTTCCCAGTTCTGCTCATTTTACTCTGAATCAGTTCATCAATCAGACTTCTCGAATTTCACTGAAACTATTGCATTCAGCATTTCTTTTAACAAAACAGTATTCTATTACCTTCATATAAGTTGTTCAGCTTTTCATCAGTTGATAGGTACTCCCTTAGTTTCCAGTCCTTTGTGATCAAAAAAGAGACTAAATATTTTTATATGTATAGTTCCTGTTCCCCTTTCTTTCTATTAAAAAAAAAAACTCTCTTGGTTTTAGGAATAGTAATGGTATCACTGGGTTAAAGGGTATGCACAGTTTAGTGACTTTCTAGGCATGGTTCCAAATTGCTTCCCTCTAATAACTCCTTCTTTTAAGAGGAGTTTAGAGGAAATTTCCTTCTCAGTCTTGACAATGTCCTGATAAGGTTATTAGGAGGTGTTGCTGTCACTTCTAGTTTACATATGCCTGTACTGAAGCTCAGAGCCATCAGTTGGCTTGCTTAGTGTCCTATGATAGCTCAAGGAGAAATATAAAAGTGGATTTTTGACTTGGTTTTGTGTTGAATTATTCTAAAATAATTTAGAATTTCTTTTGTGAGAGATAGTTTTGCTATTGTGCTCAACATTAAAAATTGGATATATACTAGAGAATTATAAACTGAATCGTATAGATTCCTAGTTCAGGAAATTCCCTCTCTCAAAACAGGTTGGCACCTTTCCTGCCATTTAGAGGGTTACCTAATGTATGGAGAGGTTGAGTAATTTGCAGTGTCACAAAAATAGTATATACATTAGAGGTAGGATTTGAACTCAGGTTTTCCTGTTTTTAAGTCCATCTCTTGGTTCATTTTACCACTCAACCTTTGTAATACACACACACACACACACACACACACACACACATATGTATATAAATATATGTATAAGGGAGCATCTGGGTAGCTCAGTGGATTGAGAGCCA